>NC_086235.1:7050000-7175000 GCF_036321145.2 Pelmatolapia mariae | reverse complement strand
CTCATGGCCATTGATCAGTGGTTTCAGTGCTTTCCTTCCTGGCTTTGACTGCAGCTGTGTTTGACACAGGAAGACATTATTACATTAACCAGCACAATATATTTTTATTCTCTGTGCTTTCAAATATGAACACTGTTTACTTTCATCTCTGTTTCATTAGTTTTTGTTAACATCTTCCTGTGCATCACTTTACAGCAGCCAGACTCATTAAAATGAGACTTTGTAGGAGTTCACTTCCTCTCATGTGTTCATCCACAGCAGCTGGACAATAAAGTTTATTGTGACCCTGATACTGCAGCAGATCGCTCTCATCCATTTCCTGTTATCACTTCAAATAGAAATGAGGCTGTAGAGGTTTGGTGCAGGCAGAAAAACAGCTGCAGGGACAATGAAAAGACTTTTCTGCTCCAACTTCTCCCAGCATGCTGAGCTAATGATTAGTTGGTGTTTTTCTCCAAACACTCTCTCACTCTTCTCTCAGCGTGTTCACAATAAACTGTGAACAGACACCGAGGAGAGCAGCAGAAGACCTCATTCAGGAGCTAAACTCAACATGAACTGAACTCACAGTAAAGTTAGCTCGGTGCTTACCTTTAGATGAGCCCACAAACCGAGAGAAACTCCGTGATGAAGCTGGAACTCTTTCCAAACACAGGAAACAGATCAGGGAGCAGAGACCCACGTGGTTCACGCTGATCTCAGCTACGATCCAGGAGACAAGGGTGGGCAGATCGATGCAGATATCGATCCAAACGTTGGTACTACTTTATACTCTTTGAATGAAAAAGCAGCTCTCTGCACAAACACGTCGTCTCTTGGAGCATCCTCACTTTGTTCCGCCCTCTTCTTCTTCTTCCTCTTGTATTTGTGGTTGTCAAACAACAAAATGATGCATTACCGCCACCAACTGGTGTGGAGTGTGAACTGAAACATCGACCCTCAAATCCTCCTAAACAATTTTCTCTCTTTTAAAAACTAGAATAAGGCCTGATAACTTTCAGTTCTTGAGTCCTTTTGCAGTAAATCAATAAGATCCAGTTTCATTTTTATGTTACTGAGGTTTTGGATCAGTTACCTTCTCACAGTGTAATATAACATGTTCTACAGTTTCTTCTTCTGTTTTTCGAATGATTTGAATGGAGGTTATAATCCACCATCACTGAACTGAAACAAATCTCTAAATAGGAATTTGTCAATTCAGTTTTTGATCAATTTCAGTGTATTTTATTGTGCTGGCTGAGTTTGATTAGATGATTTTAGATGATTTTTTATTAATGCATGTATGTATTTCCTTTTATATATAGCACTTGTTTACAATAGGAGTTTCCAAGGTGTGTTATTGCAAGGTAAAGGTCATTTTCAGCTTTGTAAAAATATTCTAATAATATCTTTTAACAGGAGTGACTGGTTTTAAAAATGGGATTTTTTATGTCTGTGTAATATTTCATTAGTCTCTGTTACTCTGTTGTTTCTCTCCATACTCACACTTGTTTTGGTTTTTCCCCTATAGCACACAGTTATACATCACATATTATAAATCTGAATTTGATAAATATTTAGATCTTCACACATTTCAGGGTCCAAGTGTGGGTTGACTAAAGTGTTTGGTTTTATCCCCACAACATCCTAAATATTTAACTGTTATGTATGAGCACAAACGAAAAATCAAACACAACATGACATATCCATTACTGTCTTCAGCCTTTAGGGGACAATGTTGTTCAGGAAGTACATTCTCCTCTGAATAGCTGCTAAAAGCGCTTGTCTAGTCTGTAAACAGAAGATGTAAAAGTTAAGAAACAGTAAAACAGATTCACTGAAGCCACAGTGATATTAAACATACAGCACTGACAGTGATGACAGACAGTCCTCATTAAGATCATTATAACTTGGGACTTTAAGGGCATCAATCCAGTATGCCTCTGATGTCAGGACATGAGCAGTGCTACAATTTATCAAACTGATGAAAGATTTTAAAACGAAAAACCTAAGGAGTGATTTTAAAATAAAATCTTTGAGGAAAATGAAGGTGTGGCAACAAACAAATATATTTTAACGATTACACCCTGCCGTGACACCAATTAGTCAGAAGTGCCAGCTTTATGCTGAATCAGGGGAAGACGTGTCTTCTACGGGCCTGGGTCACATACACCAAACCACAATCGGGCCAGATATTGTATGCAATCACATAAACAGTGCCATCCATGCCAGGCCTGGCCCATAACTGGATGATATACGTGTTATCATGCCAGAAGTTAACCAGCAGTGCCGGCTTGATACCAGATCCAGGCCAGACCTGCCTGCTATGTGGGTAAAAACATGCAGGGGCGGGGGGGGGGGGGTTAAAAGAAAATCTTTGGGGAAATGAAGGTGTGGCAACAAACAAATATATTTTAACGATTACACAAGTTGTTCAAAGTTGGAAGAAAGCATGATCTCTGGGGGAAGACTGTAGTAACAGGAGGAGGAGGAGAAACAATGATGGTTTAATGAGCACTGAATAACAGAGAATTCCTTTGTCTTCCATACAGTTACTGGATGAGGTGTTTCTGCAGCACGTTTTAAAGAACGCAAGAAGGACATGTTGACTGATGACTTTAAATGATCATATTAAATGGTTAATCAGTGACTTTTAAATTAGAAGTTTTATTTTCATATTTAATTGGTAGAATTTGTCTTCATGTTGCAACAATCAGAAACAGCTGATAGTGAGCTCCTTTTGAGCGGGAAGTTTGTTTAAAACCAGAGTTTATTTCAAAAATATCATTAAATGGTGGATATTTTACAGTCTGCAAACCCACCTGTAGCTCCAACCCCTCACAAAGTAAAGTGGCTCCACCTAGTGGTGAAACCACATACTACAATAACACCACATCTACAGTAAAATCCTGTTAATAATTTAACCTGATTGTGAAATGGTTCATACCCTGATCACATCTATATGGTTTAAGTCCAGCGTGAATAATTTATGTTTCATTACAGCTGACTATGTTGTATATGAAGAATCTGAAAAATAATAAACTTTCAATTAGTGCAATAAAAAGTATAGAGTGATAAAAATGAATATAAAAGAAAATGCTCAAGTAAAGTATTAAGAAATGTACATACATATTCAACCAACCTGATTAAACTTAGTACTTCTTTACTTTCCACTATGGCAGTCAGCACAGCTCAGTGTTTGCAGTTATTGAACCAGTTTTACTTACAGTGTGTGTGCGCTCTACTGTTGTGAAACAACAACATTTGAACACATGATTGCTGAGTCAGGCTGATCGTAGAAAGGATCCAAACACAAGCTGAGGGTATTGTTAACCTGAGCTTAAAGTGCTTTATCCAATAAACAACTACAGAATACAACCAAAATATTTATTCACAACATTATGTGTCAGTCAAATATTATGACTGACACATAATGAACCCCAGAAGCAGGTACTATGTAAAATACAAAATCTGAGAAACAGAGGAAAGGCTGCTGAACACAGATGCACAGCAGATGAGCTCGATCATAGAGTCATGTTTAAGTAACTCCTGGATCATATATTCAGTCAGGAGCTTCCCAAAGTCAAAAGAAAATATTTACACTTTTCCACAGTTGAACCATTTTCCAGTTAAATTAATACACAGACACAGTGCATCAGGTGTGAGGCTGGTTTTCACAGGAAGTACTATTTGAGTTTTCTCCGTTCCAGCTGCTCCTTTGGTCTCTCCTCATCTGTCTGTCAGACTGTTAGCTCTCTGCTCTTTGCTTCCTGTGCTGCTCCTCATGAGGACGCATCTTACGACATTTCAGTTTAATGTGAGAACTCATTATCGCAATTTATTCATTAAATGTTTACAATTCACCTAGACTTAATCAATTATTTTCCCGAGCCTTGCAATTAGACCTTTTTCATCAGCCTCAGCTTATAGATAAGGTCAAAAAAGCTCCTCCTCTGCCCCTCCCTTATCTACTGTAGGCTCCTAGCAGGTGTTTGTTTTTCCAGCTAAGCAAACAAAGAAAGAGGCGACCTTGTTTCAGTCCTACAGTCCTCCTGTGCATCTCTACTCTCTCTCTCTCTCTCTTCCAGGATCTCCACTCTCCTCTCCAGCACACCTGAAACAGTCGACTTCTCCTGTTTATCATCTGCTGATCAGTTGGAAACTGCTTATTCTGGGAGCAAACGTTCAGTCTTTGCCTGAGTGTTGAATCAACCCCGTAAGTGAAACCATCTCCCATCAGTAAGTCTGTGTTGCTGTAGCTGCCTCAATGATGACTTACCTGTTCCTCTCCTCTGTGCAGGAGTCCTGCCATTTTCCCATGTGAGGGAGAAATGTGTGAGAGAGCTGTGGAGGAGATTCTGTTCCTCTTCGTGTGATTAAAGCTCTGGATTCATTAACAACCTTTCCAAGGACCTTGTTAATAAAGTCTGTGGATTTATCCCTGCCTGAAGATTGTGTAAATAGTTACCTCTTCATGACTCCTGCATCTGAGTCTGTCCTGCCTAACTGGTTATGGCAACACTACTTGTTTCAGTATCAGTTCCTCTTTTAGCAACTGTTTGTACTGATGTGTGACTTGCAGCCGGAGGATGACCCGTAACAACTGTGCCGTGTTTTTGAGGGTCTTTTCTTTTCTGTGGATGATCATTCCTGGGAGAGCAGGTGAGTTTGTTCCTGCCTACATCACAAAACAAATATTTGCTCAGTTGAATGATAAACCTGTGTTTTGCTACCTCACTTTTCAAAAGGTTCTATCAAGAGCGTTATAACTCTACAGACACAGATTAACCTCTATATTTTTGTGAGATTTAGACGAAAAGATACAAACTTTACATTTTAAAACTTCACAATAAGGATGATAATACATCTGTGACCAACAATGTCCAGTGACTTTTGTCACTGTGCTGTAAATGATTAATGACTATCATCTAACAGCTGTTACTCATGTTGACTCTTTGAATGAGGAAGTAAAAGGCCTGTGGATGCAGCAAAAGGGGAACTATTGAAAAGATGCTGCTTATCGGTAGGTTAGGTTCAAAGTCTGTTATTCCAGTAACTTGCTCAGAGGTTAAATGAGCTTTCTCTCTGAATTTCCCAAACTCCAGGATGGACAAACTTAGTTTTCAGTAAATCTGCTTTCTGGAGCAGAGCTCTGGCCACTCTTGGACTTACTGAGGCTGTGGAGTTAGTGGGAGAGGTGTGGGTGCAGGGCTATTCTGATTTTGCATATAATTTGCATACCAGTTCATGTGGAGAAAGAGAAGTATGCAAAGCAGGTGATTTTCAAACTGAAACTTCAGAGCTGAACTTCTACTTTAATCACATTTTGTCTGTGCAAATCAAACTTCCTTGTTAACTTCTTGTTGTCACGATCCTGGGTCCTTTGACCCAGCGTTTTGAATTTTTGTTTATTTTGATGCTTATGATCTATGTTTAAGTTCATTATGTTTTCTAAGTTCATTTGTTTATTAATTTCCCCGTATATTTTCAACCCCTGTGTTAAGTCTCCCTTGTCCTTTATGTGTTTCATGTCTGCATGTCTTTTCTTGTCAAGTTCATGTTGTCATGTCTGCATTTCATTATGTTTCCTAATTTATTTTGAAGAGGTTCTGTGTTCCTGTGTTGCAGCTGTTTCCCCATGTGTTTCCACTTACCTCATTATCCTCCTCTGTGTATTTAGTCCGTGTGTTTTCAGTCATTCCTTGTCAGCTGACATCTGCTGTGTTCATGTCATGCATCCAGGCTTTTTTTTATGTCTCCATGCCAGGTTCCATGTTAAAGGTTTTTTCATGCTTGAATCTTAGTTCCTAAGATAGGTTCATCATTGAAGTAACAGCGGGAGAGGGAGGGGGGAGAATGAGAGAAGAAGAGGCAGCTGTGCAGCATAAAGACAGAAAAACTCCAGCTTTGTGTCTTTTTTTTATTCTAACTGAAGTCCGGGACAAACTGTTTTCCTTTTCAGCTCAATAGGAAACATGCAATATTTTCTCTTTTTACAGGACGGTTGGCAACTCTACTAACTAACCTTATTAATAAAATAAAGTTCACTATCAGTAACATCATAGCACCCACCCAGCTGTATAGAAACTCCGTCATACTAGCTAGTACGCAGTACGAGTTATTGTAACTGACTGTAAAAAGTCAGCACAACGAAAATAAACTTGACCCAAACTTGGTTTATATCTGACCCAGATAGACTGCAGGTCATAACTTCTTACCTGAAGTTCAGTTCACCTGACACTCGGACCGGCAGCCGCCTCGGGTCTCTCCTCCTGCCTCCCCTTTCCGTCATCCACCTGCTGGCCTCTGTGGAAGCTCCGCCATTGCCACCACCAAACAACTGAGTTATTTTTACACATCTGCCAGCATATATATATATATATATATATATATATGAGAGAGAGAGGTGTGTGTGTGTGTGTGTGTGGGCGGGGGGGGTGGTCCAACAACAGTTCTTACAGTAAAATATATTTTTTATACATATATACACATAAAATATAGATAGGGGGTGAGGGGGTGTTTGCCCAGGGCACCAAACAGGCTAGGACCACCACTGCTTAGTTGACCCAGTTTAGTTTATCTTTTAGCTTCACCTTTGTTTTGGGGGTGGGGGGGTGGGGGGGATTGTACTTCTTTGCCAGCCTTAATAAACAGCTCGTTTTTTGTTATTCCACGTCACATTTCACAGTCTGTTTTGGTCTGCATTTGAGTCCTTTTTCACAATACATACAGTCTGCCACAGCCGGACTGTGACACTTGTTAGTGTTGTTTTTTATACACACATTAGTTCTGGACTGAAGCGCACAAAAAGCAGATATTTCTGTGAATATATTTGAGATATTCATGTATAATTTATACTTGCATCTGGTATTGAGAATTTAATGTGGATTTGTGTCCTCTTATCTGATGTTTTAGATGCTGAGGTGTCCTGTGTTTTCATGGAGAGATGTGTCTTACCGTGCAGTTTCCAGAGTGGATCTAGTCTTATCATCCACTGGATTCAGGGGACAGCAAACATCCGTGTCCACTCTTTCTACCACAACAAAGACCAAATTGCAAATCAGGACGAGCGTTTCAGAAATAGGACTTCTCTGTTCAAGGATCAGATCTCAGGAGGAAATGCCTCACTCCAACTGACAGGGGTTACAATCCAGGACCAGGGCAGATACAAGTGCCACATAAGCAGCATTGAAGGAAACCAGGAGTCATTTGTTAACCTGAAAGTGGATGGTATGAAAAATACGCAGTAGAACTTAAAACTATAGATGTTTTTGTGATTTCTTAAAAATACCAAAACATTTGCTACATTTGGACATATTGTTTAAGCAATAAAGCCACAAGAAATGTGGCCTGTTGCAGTCAAGAAGGTCTCTTGTGGGCATAAAGAAGTTTTTAGACCTAATCAGGCATTACACAAAAGGCTCCCTCAGACTAATATATAGTCAAGACTTGTGTTGTGTGGATAGATAATAATGGGTGGATAGTGCAGTGGGGCCACATGATGGGTGTGCATCCCTACCTCGGAATAAGAAGAGATATGTAACTGAAACAATACTAGTTATGATGTCACCAATGTTCCCTCTAAGCTGCGCACGTGCGCAATTGCGCACTGCTGGCACGGTCTCTGCGCACAGAAAATCTGCGTTGCGCACAAAAAAATCTAACCTGAATTGAAATTAAAATTAAAACTTTAACAATTCTGTTTTGCAGTGTTAGTCAGTAAGTGACTGGCTGCTCCCGTATGGGATTAGAACGATGCCACCTTATCCCATAGTCCAGCCAATAATGCGATTCACACTCGTATATACGCAGCTAATCAACGTCGTCGGCAGGCTATGACAGCGTCCTTATGTGCCGACACCGGTGTTTTAGCTAGCAAAGCGGCGTGGCTGATGTGGGTTGAAGCCACGTTAATGACAACGTGTACAACCATTGGAGATGTGAGCAGGACAGACGGAACAATTGACGGAAAAAGTGTGGACTTTATACCAGTTTTTAAATTGTGTTGATAGGCCACGTAAAACCAGAGTTATGATAAAAATATATGCAATGTTTGGTTTTCTTCCTGAATACTATCGTTGTTTATATTTACTGTGGGAAGAAACGGTAAAAACGGCGTTTTATAAGGAAAACGCTCGAAAGCGCTCTCCGCCTGTGAGCAAAACCAAAACCAAAAAACCCCAGCCTTTCCATGTACCATGTCGACCAATCAAAAAATTATATGGCAAGTTGTTAAGAAACGGGGGGAAGTTTTAGAAGTGACGGGATGTGAGATGTGAGAGATTTGAGACGTTTAGCTCAAATCTTGTGTAGTTAGTGTGTAGTGTAGTCAATAATTTTGTTGTGTGTGTCAGAACAATGAGGCGACTGCTGAATGTTACAGGTGTTAGAGGAGTCATACATCTCCTGCAGGTATCAGGCTGTTGTTCTCCTTTATCTCATAAGGGACAGAAATTATTTTTGGAGTGGCACAAATAATTTCTGTGGCATCAAATTTGATGCAGAACAGCTGATTGTTCTGTAAATAGTTTGAAATGTTTATTTAAAAAAACACCTTGGCTGCATTTAAAAAAATAGATGCAAAAAACTTTGTTGTTTGCATAACCCAGTTACTTTTTTGAAGAAGTAACTATATAATTAATTGCCCAACATTGGTCATTATATACTGTATTTTGCAGACAGAGAGTTACAGGACTCTCTCCCAGACCACAGACTCATACTCATAGTACAAGTCAGAGCTTTATTTAAAAATAAAGAGGAAGGAGAAAGTTGTGTTTTCAAAATTCGAGTTCAAGTTATTTTTACTTCCAATAGTGTTAACATACTACACAGGTCAATGACTACATTTTTGTTTTACATTTCCATTGTAAGTGGGCTAAAGCAGTTAATTAAAAGTAGTCTAACATAAATGTAAATGCTGTAATTTGATTATCTTAATAAACCATGTAACTTGGATGGATTCGATGCTGGCGTGACCACAGTGCACACGTCTGATGTCGCTCACAGTGGTCCAAGGGATCGCTCAGGGAGTTTGTGTGTTCGCTCAGACACATGAAAAATTAGAGGGAACATTGGATGTCACCTAGATTAACAAGGTCCATGTCAGTTGACATGGACAGGACACACTTAGAAAAGCTCCTGGAACAAGAAGGTAGAAATTAATAAGGGATTCAGGGCTGGAAACAACTCACTGATCCAGACCACACCACCAGGATCTACAGCAATGACATCAGTAACAGCTCCCAGGCCTCTGGTAGAGGAGGCTGACGTTTAAATGTAATATGCAATAGAAGAAATAACTTATCAAGAACAACATACGTTGGCCATACTGAAGCATTAGTTAACTGCAAAATGGAGTCTAATTACAACTGTGCATAATTTTATTCTGTGCAGTGACAGAATTAAAGAATAGTTCTTTTTGTTTACAGTCCACCTTTTAAGTCTGGGAATAGTAGATAGTGGGCCTAACTTTGGCCTTCTAATACCTAAAAACAACAACTGTTATTGAATGGTGCCTACGCCCTTGTCCTCATACCCCAGTTATTGGTAAATCAAGTTTCTCTTTTGTTTTACAGCTCTGGTGGATCAAATCATTATCCAGCAGGTAGAAAACAGACTCACCTGCAGCTCAGAGGGGATCTACCCTAAACCTGAGCTCACCTGGTCCACCAGGCCTCCATCCAGCATCACCACCAACAACACAAAAGTCCAACAGATTGAACAACAGCTTTACAACATCAGCAGTTTCCTGATATTTCCACACAGTGATACAGATCTGGTCTACATCTGCACAGTCAGCACACGCAGGAACAACAGGAGGGCAACTTGGAGGCAGCTGAGTAAGTATTGAGTCCAAATCCACAAATTATTTACTTCTGAAATTTTCTTTCGAGAATGCAAAAGGAACAGATTATATTTCATTATGTGAAATAACCCGTCATAAACCAGATAGGAGCAACTATGAACCAAGATTAATGTGTTAGTTAACTGAGTTTAGCTTGTTTTCTCTTTTTTTTCTTTCTCAACAGGTGATCCAGGTGATTGATATATGTATTTTTTGTCTGTTTGTTTTATTGGTTTTTGGTTTTTGCCTTTTATCACCGTTCCTCTTCCCCGCTGTTTTTCTTTCCCTCTCTCTTTCTCCCGTTTCTTTTCCCCAGTCAAGTCTGTCCCGTGTTCAGCAAATGAAAATAAAATAAACAATAAAAGCAAAGGTGAATCAAATAGACCAATACGGCAAGGCTGGGATGGTCCATTTGGTAAAGTAAATCCGTTGGGCATCTTTATTTGCCTTTAGACAACAATTCTGATGGCAAAAGAACCAAACGGGACAGGCAAAAAAACAAAACAAAAAAAAAACTGAGTTTAGCTCAAGGTCAGAGTTTACAGCACTATTAAGGTGGTTAGCCCGGCTGAACACAACATGCTATGTTCACAAATTTAATTTAATATCAGCTGGAAGGTGAGTATTTTCAAACATTGTGTTCATTTTTCCAACACATTCAGCATGTTTTAAATTCTCTGCTGAAGGAAAACTTTTTATATACAGAGGTCCCTTGTTTATCGCGGTAGTTACATTCCAAAAATAACCCACGATATGAAATCCGCGAAGTAGCCAACTTTATTTTTTTTTTTACAATTATTATAGATGTTTTATGGCTGTAAAACCTCTCACTGCACACTATATACACTTTTCTCCGACCCGCATGAACCTTCACACTTTTCTCTTTTGTTTAAACAAAGAAAAAAAAGTCCAGTATTATAAAATGAAACCAAAGACACCTGCGGGTGCGTTTGATGTCGTCAACATTTTTGTGTTTGTTGGGGAAAAAACTTACAAACATACAGTACAGCACTTCAGAGTCAACCTGCTAGCGATCAAAGATTAATGTAAATTTGACAAGCTGAAACCATTCTGCACTGCACAGGAGACACAGCACAAGATTGTTTGACAATGGTCTACAGCCAATCAGGACACAAAACACATTTCACTGTTTGTTTGTTTTTTTTAAAAAGCATGCAAAATTGCATAAAAAAGATCAGCGAAACAGCGAGAGAGCAAAAAGTGAACCATGTTATAGCGAGGGACCACTGTATGTAACTTGTAGAACTAATGTTATGGAAGTCACACAGGAAAGTTAGGGTTTCTTTAAGATTTATTTAGTTTATATGATAGTGTCAGATCTTAATTAACTGAAAAGCTAAATCTTTAAACTAATAAAGTTTAAAGTTTCAGAGTTTTAGTGTGCTGCTGAGATCACAAAGGCTACAATAATCATCTGATGAAGAACTGCTACACTGATTGCGTCTTTAGTACTGCGCCTTGATGAGGAGAGATCAGAAACAGATCAGAAACAGCTGAGCGAAACACTTTGAGTACACCTGCTCACAGAGTAATACAAACAATGGAGGCGTTTGACCCTCATGTCAGGCTCCTCCATTAGAAACTGTCAGCACTTTCTTTGGATATGTCATGAAAGCTTTGTGTACCTATATCCACACATTCCTGCTCCCAGTTTGTTCCATGTATTTATATTTCTCTTCCTCTTAATTTGTCTTTTCCATCTCTGCTCCTCGTCCTTTATGTGTTTCATGTGCTTTTCTGAATTCCTGCTTTTTTTGACTCATCCCTCTGGACTTGTAAGAGGGAAAATGTACGTTTTCATCAACTTTGTTAAAGGTCTAAGGAGCTTGGAAAGAAAAGCATCTGGACCTCTTTAAGTTGCTTGAAGATGTTTCACCTCTAATGTGAGAAGCTTCTTCAGTTCTAGGGTCAAACTGTGAATACACATACAAACGGGAAAGATAAGATGGCGCCGAGTGTCATGGCACGCCGTCTCTCGGTCCCGAAATGTTTCTTATTTATGCTCTTAGTGGTGTCCCTGCTAGTTTTAAAAACCCACTCTTTGTTGGTTTATGAGCGACAGATGCTGCTTAACATCCGTGACTCACTACTGAAGCTTCCCAGCGTTAACGAGCAATGTGGAGGACTCCCGCCGCCGCTGGTGTCGATACCGGAGGAACTGCACCGCTGCGATCCCCCTTGGACTCCTTCGAAGCGAAAGCGCTGGAGAAATGGACGTAGGCGTGGAACGCGCTCTGGGAAGCGTGTTCGGGTTAGAGCTTGCATGCGGTGGGCTTTCACCATCGGCGACCCTGGCTGTTTAGGACCTTACACTGGCCTCAAACAGCGTTGCCTTCTTCCTGTTTACCCGACGTCATCGGAGCATGCTCACCGGACGCTGCTTTATTGGCCGCTACGCCGACGGGATGCGAGGGAAGGTGGAGTGAATATAAATAATCTACAACTGCTGCCTGCCACCACAGATGGACAGAGAGTTAATTTAGCTCTCTTAAACACAAGATCGGTATCAAATAAAACTCATGTTCTTCGAGACTTTTTCGATACGTATAAATTGGATATCATGCTCCTAACTGAGACATGGCTGCGCGTTGGGGAAGTGGCACCCTTGTTGGATCTGTGCCCCACTGATGCCAGCTTTTTCAGCTCCCCCAGGTTGTCTGGGAGGGGAGGCGGGGTAGCCTCTATCATCAAAAGCTGTTTTAAATGCAAACAGATACAAAGTCCTGGTGTTTTTACCTCATTTGAGTCCCAACTCCTGATCTTAAACTGTCCTGTGGTTCTAATTATAGTCATCTATCGTCCACCTAAATATAATGACTTGTTTATCTCGGAATTCTCAGACTTCTTGACATGTTTTATTGTTCACTATGAAAGGATTCTTATAGTGGGGGACTTTAATATCCATTTGTGCTGTGAGGATAAACCCCTGGTCAAAGATTTCTTAAATATAATTGACTCCTTGAATTTTACACAACTGATGTCTGGGCCAACACGTATGGGCCACACCCTAGACCTTGTCTTAGGTTATGGACTGAATATATCGATGACTGAAAACTGTGTTTTACCTATTTTAGATCACTCAGCAATTTTATTTGATATTCTAATCCCTAAATCTCCAGCTTTTGAGAGGGGAAAATTGCCCCTCAGATCATCTCGTTTTATTAGCCCTGAGGCACTGCTTGGAGTTAAACTACATCTACCTGATGTGTTGGACCCCATTTTTACCCAGGGGTTATGTGTGGACTCTTTGACTGTGAACTTAAATAATACACTTCTTGAGCTACTGGACTCTGTTGCTCCCGTGAAGAAGTTAAAATGTCAAAAAAAGAACCCTATGCCTTGGCTAAACGAGGAGCTCTTGAATCTAAGGAGAAACTGTAGAAAGGCAGAGCGTCACTGGAGATCTTCCAGACTAGAAGTATTTCTCCGGGCTTGGAAGGACTCCCTGACTTCTTTCCAATCAGCGATGTCGACAGCGAAAGCAAATTACTTCTCAAATCTTATCATAAGTCATAAACATAATTCAAAACTATTATTTAACACAGTATCGCAACTTACAGAGAGCAAGTCAACTCTCTGCTGTTCTAACTTGATAGCTCATGATTTTCTTGTGTTTTTCAGTGATAGGGCGGACACACTTAGGAATCAGATTACTCCTTCCTCAGGTAGTTTGTCAGACTACTCAGATGTCTTGCCTGTTGCTGCTGATAAACTGTTCTCTGATTTTAAGGTCATTTCTCTGTCTGAATTAACCAAGGTTGTAAAAGCAGCTCGTAGTACAACCTGTTCATTGGATCCTTTACCAGCCTGGGCTATAAAGGAACTGTGGTCAGCATTAGGACCCTACATTCTGTTTCTTCTAAATATTTCATTGATGACCGGAGTCTTCCCTGAATGTTATAAATCAGCTGTGGTAGTACCAATCTTGAAAAAGCCTGGACTAGATGTTGACATGGTTGCAAACTATAGACCCATCTCACATCTGTCTTTCTTGTCTAAAGTCTTTGAAAAAGTGGTTTTTAAGCAGCTCACTGAGCATTTGTCAACAAACAATTTGTTTGAACCATTTCAGTCTGCTTTTAGATCAAATCACTCCACAGAAACAGCGTTACTAAAAGTGGTGAATGACCTGCTGGTACATGCAGACAATGATCGCACTTCAGTTTTATTACTGCTGGACCTAAGTGCCGCATTTGACACTGTTGATCATGGCATTTTATTGGATAGGCTCGAACATTTTATTGGAATTACAGGGAATGTTTTATCATGGCTGAGATCTTACCTGTCAGGGAGGTCTCAGACTGTTAATTTTAATAATGTTCTTTCTGAGACCTGTGTGGTGAGGCATGGGGTCCCTCAGGGCTCTGTGCTTGGACCACTGCTGTTCTCTATGTATCTGTCGCCTCTTGGTGCTCTTTTACGTTCTTTTAAAGTAACCTTTCATTGTTATGCTGACGACCTCCAGCTCTATGTTCCTCTAAAAATTGGAAATTGTGCTGAAATCTCTAATTTGGAATCTTGTCTATCAGCAATTAAGGGCTGGTTATCGGATAATTTCCTGTGCTTAAATACTGATAAAACAGAGTTGATGGTCATTGGACCGCCTAAATTTCAGCACTCGTCCCAAAATTTTACCCTGAGAATTGATGATAGGGTCATAACTTGTAGAGACAAAGTAAAAAATTTGGGCGTGTGGTTTGACACGGTGCTCTCTTTTGAGTCTCATATAAAAGAAATAACAAAAACCGCCTTTTATCACTTGAGGAACATAGCTAGAATTAGACAAGTTTTGTCAAACGATACTGCAGAGATTCTTGTTCATGCATTTGTGTCCTCACGCATTGATTACTGTAATGCTCTTTTCTCAGGGCTACCAAAGAAAAGTTTTAAAGGTCTACAGATGGTGCAAAACGCAGCTGCTCGTATTTTAACAAGAACTGGAAAATTCGAACATATTAGCCCTGTTTTATACTCTCTTCATTGGCTACCTTGTCCGGTTCGAGCTGATTTTAAAGTCCTGTTGCTCACTTACAAGGCTTTAAATGGATTAGCACCTTCGTATCTCTCTGACCTTTTACACCGGTATATTCCATCCCGTGCTCTCCGATCTCAGGACTCTGGTCTTTTAAAAGTTCCTAAAGCCAGAAAAAAGAAAATTGGAGAGCGTGCTTTTTCTTTTCGTGCCCCGTTTTTGTGGAATAACCTCCCTCAAGATATTAGGCAGGCATGCTCTGTTGAGGTTTTTAAAGCTAAGCTGAAGACACACTTGTTTACCTTATCCTACATGTCTTAACTCTATGGCTTTTAGGTTTTAAATGTTTTCTTCTTTTTATTTTGTTCTTAATTTCTCTTTTTTATTTCTGTTCTTAACTTGTACTGTGTCTCCTATCTGTATTGCTATGTATTACTTTTAAACCCTTTTAATTTCAAACAGTTGTACAGCACTTTGCTTGAAGGTGCTTTATAAATAAAGTTATTATTATTATTATTATTATTATATAACTTTCATTCATCTATGTCCACTGTGAACGACCATCTTTGAACAGAGGCAGTGGTTTACGACACCAACTGTCTGCCATCTATAATCCAGTTTTGAGATCCTTCCCAGACGCCTTAACGCCCACTCACATCCTGGGCCATCTGACCTCAGGAAATCACATGATAGGGCGGGGCTAGGTTTCACAATGAGCTCACCCGAAACCTTGGCTGGTTGTGACCCACAACCATTTTCACACCTTGGTTGTATGATTAGGTAGAGGATCAGAAGGGGGTCCTTTGTCCCTCTTGGGGGGATAATCCCACTGGGCTTAAATCTGGGACTCTCCACCATTTGACCCTAGAACTGAGGAAGCTTCTCGATGAGAGGTGAAACGTCTTCAAGCAATTTAAGAAGTCCAGACGCTTTTCTTTCCAAGCTCCTTAGACTACGATGACCTGGATGACTGAGAACCTTCACAGACAACTTTATTAAAGCTTCTTTCTCATTTGCTGCCTCTTGTATCTATTATTCAGGTTAAACTCTCATAACACAGTAACTCTCATAACTTACCATGAATTTATACAAGAAATAGATATTTAACGTAAAACGTTGTGGACTAGGAGAAACTTAAATGAATCAACAGTAGCTGAAGTTGGCTGCCTCTCCCTGATCCTGGTTCTGTCTGAGTTTTCTTCCAGTTAAAAGGAGTAAAAAATAATTTGCTTTGTTTTTTGTCTTTGCTTGTGTTTTTCAGTTTCAGTTAATGGTATCTACTCTGAAACGACAACAATTCCCTGCTCCAGCTTAAACTCTTCACTAACAAGTCTCATCTGGAGATTCAACCACAGTCAGATAATCCTGACAAAGACTGGGTCTGATGCCAGCTACACAGTCTCAGAGGAGTGGAAGCAGGATGTAAAGGATGTGTCAGAGTCAGGCAGCCTCACGCTGCAGGACTTATCCTCAGATCAGGAGGGAACATACACGTGTGAAATCGGTGACAAAGTGGAGACACACATAACAAACACCTTTCTCAAGTTAGATAGTTTTCAAGGTAAGGCAGCATAAGCTAACAACTCTTGGTTAGTATTAAAGTTATTAACTGTAAAATCTGTGGAAAATAAAATCATTAGCAAACAAGCATCATGTGGGCTCTAGGTACTGTTGTTTTAAATGTATTTTTTTCTTCCAATCTTCAGACAACAGAGTCATTCCAGTGTGGCTTATCATTACTATAGTACTACTAGCACTAGTAGTGCCTCTAATCTGGTACTGTAAAAACAAAAAAGGTAAAATAATCTTCTCCCTTCACTTTATTAAGAATTAACTTTGAGGTAGTTTAGTATAAGCTGTTTGTACTGATGGTTTTTCTCATTTTTCAGATCAGAAGACAGGCAAGGAGGTGAGAAATACAAAGAGGTGAGAAGTGATTCAGATGTAAGCCAGCAGTTTTCCTTTTTCTGTTTTTTATTGGAATGCACTGAAGCAAATCAATATGTACTGTCTAATTAGTCATTTGGCAGCCTTTTTCATCACTTGAATTTAAACTTCAAATACATATAGAGTATTATTATTTTCTGCGGAATCATTTTTAAATGTAAGTGTTAAATGTATTTAAATGTTTAAAGATCTATTTCAAAACTACTTAAGTTGCTTACAGATGCTGACTCAAAACTAATGTTGGTGTCATAAAACCTCTTGCAATGTGTTGAGTTTCACTAAATGAAGCTGAATATTTTTCAGAAGCAGGGCTTCTGAAAAATTGTATGGCAAAGTGAGGATTAGATCAGTCCAATTGTTAAGAAATCTCCATGGAGTTTTTTTGATTAGTGAACAACAATACACATGAAAGGAAAAAGTTTGAGTTCGCTAAACGTTAGCACCTTTTTGCTTGCAGAGAAAATTCTGAACCAGGCAGAGAAGGCCAAGGCGAAGAGATGACCACAGCAATGCTCTGAATGCGAAACCCCCGGGGAAGGTCCAGTTCTGTAATGACAAATCACATTTTTTTTAATTAAGATAATATTGTGAAACAGTCATGTGACATGTGACTTTCTTATAATGTAGACAAGAATCTACCAAAAGTAAGGCACTGTTGCCTGAATGCACCACTGTTCAGTTTTTTTTCCCTCTCGTATGTCTGAAAGCATCATCGTTCTTTCCTGTAAATTTCAAGAAGTAACAAAGCAAGACATTCACTTCTGAACCAACTGATGTCGGGCTGTTCACATTGGAAAAAAGAGTCAGTTACGCACTTTAGTCCAAGATGATTAATAATAGATAAAAACATTTCACCAGAATATTTCATTTCTTTATTTATTTCACACATGGTTCAACAGTGTTTCTTTTTCTACATACAGAACCTCCTTCCCATTAATGTGACACTGCACCCATGGGTGAAAAGGAGCAGGAAGAAGAATAAATTCTTGTTAGCACCTGCCCCCTATCTGCAATCCAAAATATTCTTACAAGACGGCGCTAATAACACCCAAAAAAAAAACCAACCCTCTAACACGTATCTTTATGTAACAATGCAAAACTAAACAACAAATCAATATAATCAGCAATATACAGCATTAAATGGCAATAAAAATGTTTTCTTCCACATTTAGTCCTAATTATTTTCATGTTCTTCATATTGATTTATCCTTTTAAATATGTAACACATTTTAAAACGGTGCATGTTTGTACAGCTCTTGAGATTATCTTCAAGAGAATTCCATATTCTTATACCTTTAACTGTCGGACACATTTGCCTTTGTGTGGTTCTAGCAAACTTATGCTTAAAGTCAAACTTCCTTCTACTGTCCCCACTTCCTGAACACAATACAAACAAACTTTGTAACTTAAGAGGTAATGTATTATTTTTTGCCTTGCACATGAATAATAATGTCTGTAATTTCACTAAGTCTTCAAATTTCAACAATTTAGATTTTATAAACAAATTATTTGTATGTTCTCTATATTTAACATTATGAACCATTCGTACCACTTTCTTCTGTAACAAGTATAGAGGATGTATATAAGTCGCATATGTATTCCCCCACACCTCAGCACAATAACTGAGATAGGGGAAAATTAGTGAGAAATATAAAATACGCATTGCCTTATAATCTAGTATATCTCTGACATTACCCAAAATATAAATATTTTTAACCATCTTTTTTCTAACATATTCAATATGAGATTTCCATTTTAATTTATCATCCAATACTACCCCCAAAAAACGGAGTTCAGTAACTCTCTCAATTGGAACTCCATCAATGGACAGAATTACTTCATCCTCTTTTACCTGATTTCCAAAAATCATAAATTTCGTTTTTGTCAAGTTCAAAGATAATTTGTTTACATCAAACCATTTTTTTAGTTTTTCCATTTCAGAAACCATTAATTCAGCCAATTCTTTCAATTTATCCCCAGCACAATAAAAATTTGTATCATCTGCAAACAAAACGAAATTTAACATTTTGGACACATCGCAAATATCATTTATATATAAATTAAAAAGTTTTGGTCCCAAAACAGACCCTTGAGGAACCCCACATTCAATTTTCAGTCTTTCAGAGGAATTGCCTAAATAATGCACATACTGGGTCCTATTTTCTAGATAACTACTTAACCAGTTTAATGCAATTCCTCTCACCCCATAAGTATTAAGCTTAGAAATCAAAATAGAATGTTGCAACGTATCAAAAGCTTTTTTTAAGTCAATAAATACTCCTATTGTATATTTATTATTATCTGTTGCACACGAAATATCGTCAATAGTAGTCATCAGTGCTAATGCCGTTGATCTGTTTTTCCGAAATCCATATTGATTTTCACTTAGTAATTGATGTTTTTCAATAAAGCTATCAAGTCTTTCCACAAACAGTTTTTCAAGTACTTTAGAAAACTGTGACAGAAGTGACACTGGCCTATAATTATTAAAACTATGTTTATCTCCCTTTTTATACAGAGGTATCACTTTTGCCACTTTCATTCTGTCAGGAAATACGCCAGTATGGAATGAAAGATTGAAAATATAACAAAGAGGAGTAATTATACAGTCCAATGTCTTTTTAACTATAACCATATCTAAACCATCGCCATCAGTAGAGGTCTTATTTTTAGTCTTGTTTAAAATTGCTGCAATTTCTTTTTCAGTGATATCAGCTAAAATATAGACTTAACTACTCTGCTTTCACCTTTCCAATCATCCTTTTGTTCTAACTTATCATGTTTTCTAATTAGATTTGCCAAATTAGGGCCAATATTTACAAAAAAGGAATTGAATTCATTTACCACTTCATTCATGTCCTTTATAATCTTATCTTCCTTATGAAAATACTTAGGCAAATCTAAGGAATCATTCTTATTGCCTAATATCTCTCTGAAAATATTCCAAATACCCTTTATATTATTTGTCTTTTCTTGAAATAATTTGTTATAGTATTCTTTCTTGGCCTTCCTCAATATTAATACTAGCCTATTTTTATAGACTTTATATTTCATTTCAGCGGTCTTTGTTCTGAGTTTTATATAATCGCTATACAGTTTGTTCTTCTTTTTGCACGCGTTTACTAGCCCCTTAGTTATCCATGGTTTAAAATTAGTTTTCTTCTTCTTAAACTTAAGCGGTACCAGTGGACAAGGCCAAATAAGTATTTAAAAACGTGTCATATGCGACATTAACATCATTTACATAAACCTCCTTCCAATCCTCTTCCATGAGGTCATGTCTAAATTTATTTATTGCCTCCTCATTTCTTATCCTTATACATCTGTCCAATTGCTCTTCCTCCTCCTCCTTACGATTTCTCATATTGTAATCTAAGGTAAAAAAAAAACAGGTAAATGATCACTTATATCATTTATGATGAGGCCACTTTTAATATTATTCCCTAAACTATTAATAAAAATATGATCAATTAATGTTGCTGATGTATCCATTATTCTACTCGGCTTTGAAATCAAAGGGTATAATCCATTTCCAAGTAGTAATTCTAAAAAGTCTGATGCCATGTGATTAGTCTCTTTTAGAAAATCAATATTATAATCCCCACACAAACAGGAAGTCTTATTTCCCTTAGCCATACTTAATAAATCTTCCACTACATCTATAAATTTTTCTGTCAGTGTTCCAGGTTTTCTATATATACACGTAACAATTATATTACTTCTTCTTTCCATTTCTAGTTCTACTGTAACAGTCTCCATTAAGCCGTCAATAACCATAGACATATCTTTAAGTTATTTACATTTCAGATCACAGTTAACAAAAAGTGCCACCCCTCCTGCCTTCTTATTAGATCTATTTATGTAATATAACTCATACCCATCAATATAAAAATCACAGCCCCTTTTCTCATCTAGCCATGTTTCAGATAATGCAATTACTTTAAACTTGCCTCTCAGACTATGCAAAAAATCATTAATCGGAGCAAAATTTTTATAGAGGCTTCTACAATTAAAATGAATTAAAGAAAATATATTACTTATATCAACGTTATCTCTAAATTGGTCCTCCGTATAATATTCACATGTCTCATTAATCGTGTTAAGCATATTCCCTTCTAGATCAATATTGGCTTCGAAATCATATGATTTATAATCGAAATCATTATAAATGAGTATTCTTTAAATGACTATTATTCTCGCAAAAAAACAAAAAAACAAAAAACGAAACAACATTATCAGTCGTGCATTTGTCTACCAACATATAGAAAAAATCCGGTTATCTTATCACAGTCCCATGTCCAAATTACAACCTGACTCTGGTCCTCTTCCATACAGTCATCTCCAGTAGTACTGTCACTTATATACATCCAATTCCTCGAGATCCCTAATCGTGATGACCTTAGCCTCTTCTGGTGTCCCATTAAGCTTTATCATCACTTTACAGTTTCTCGTCCAAGTTGCTTGGATTTTCTTTTCCTTACGTAATATGCGAGCTTGTCTGGCGATGTCTGCATTCTTCTTTGTAAGATGTTCATTCAAGTATACTCCGCTTCCTCTCAGCTGTCTGGACTGCCTCAGTAAGTCAGTTTTGTGTTTTCGATTTACAAATTTCACTACTATAGCTGGAGGTGCTTTAGCATTCTTTCTGGGAAGTGTATAGCATGCTGCAATATGATGCACACATAATGTCTACAATAGTCCAGGAGGCAAAACATTTTCACAAAGCAAAAGTAAAAGTCCAGTTCACAATAATAGAAAACACAAAACGCTGGGTCAAGAGACCCAGGACCATGTACAAACACTCCTCATTGTCCAGGTATGCTAGTACTAATCATTTGAATTGATGTATTTTGGTTGTGGTTTTCTAGCTCTTTGGTTTTTGGCTCTGTTCTTGTCACGGCTGGGGCAGCAGTCTTGTAGTGAAGTCTAAGAAACTTGGAAAGAAAGCGTCTGGACTTCTTTAAGTTGCCTGAAGACGTTTCACCTCTCATCCGAGAAGCTTCTTCAGTTCTAGGGTCAAATGGTGGAGAGTCCCAGATTTAAACCCTGTGGGAGTATCCCCCCAAAGAGGGACAAAGGACCCCCTGATGATCCTCTACCTAATCACATGAGCCAAGGTGTGAAAACGGGTGTGGGTCACAATCAGCCAGGGTTTCGGGTGAGCTCATTGTGAAATCTGGCCCCACCCTATCATGTGATTTCCTGAGGTCAGATGGCCCAGGATGTGAGTGGGCGTTAAGGCGTCTGGGAAGGGATCTCAAAACTGGATTATAGATGGCAGACAGTTGGTGTCGTAAACCACCACCTTTGTTCAAAGATGGTCGCTCACAGTGGACATAAGCGCAGGGCACAACATAGAAGAGCCACCTCCACGGGACAAGACTCAGCAGTCCATCTGCATCTAAAGGACAAAGGTCACTCTTTTGAGGATGCCAATGTTCACATTTTGGACAGAGAGGACAAGGAAAGAAGCCATTTTGTCCACTGTGAGCGACACCTGTTTTCACACCTTGGCTCATGTGATTAGGTAGAGGATCATCAGGGGGTCCTTTGTCCCTCTTTGGGGGGATACTCCCACAGGGTTTAAATCTGGGACTCTCCACCATTTGACCTTAGAACTGAAGAAGCTTCTCGGATGAGAGGTGAAACATCTTCAGGCAACTTAAAGAAGTCCAGACGCTTTTCTTTCCAAGTTCCTTAGACTACGATGACCTGGATGACTGAGAACCTTCACAGACATCTTGTGGTGAAGTGAAAAAAGGATTCAAAATGCAGGGTGGCTAGGGTGCGAGTGAGCATTTATTTGTAGTGACAGCAAAGTACAAAACAGGAAATAAGGAACAGGGAGCAACTAAAGCCTATACTGGGTAAACTAGTAAACAAACCTGAAAACATAAGGACACGGGGAGTCACACAGGAAAGACACGGAGAAAAGAGAGCAGATAGACATGTGAAATACCAAATTACACAGATGGAGCAACGAGGAGCACAGACAGGCACACACTATAAATACACACAAGGTAATGAGGGAATGACACACCAGAGGGGAACACAGTTGAACCTAATTAGACACGACGAGACACAGACTTTCAAAGTAAAACAGGAAACTCACAAACTGTTTTACAAACACAAACTCAGGGACACGAACAGAGTACAAGGGGGAAGAACACAGAAGGGGATAATAAAACACTGAACACCAGAACCAAATCCTAACAACTAATACAAAATCAGAAGAAACTAGAATATAATAACAATAAACTCAAAACACTGGGTCACTGACCCATGACCATGACAGTTCTTCCTCAGTTTAGTGTTTAGTCATTCCTGCCTGTGTTCCTCTGTAAAGTCCGTGTTTCTTAGTCTGTGTCTTTGAATGTGTGAGTTTGTTATATTTTGAAGGTCAGTGTCTCAGATTATTGTATTCTTTACTTAACGCCGGTCTCTCTCCGATTCAGAGATCAGCACACTGCAGTCCTATTCTAAAGGCTGATCTAAAGAATTCCACACAACAGTTACAGTTATAACCTTTGGTTTCCTCCCCCTACAGTAAACACCCCAAAATGGAAATACACTGGTACAGTGGCCAGGGGTGCTGACACCCTGACCCCCATCTCCTTTTAAGGCAGTGTCCATTGGCAATTGTCTGCCCCTCACCCTCAGTAACTCGTGCTACTGTCCTGGGGTGGGGGTTGATTGTCCTCCTGCCCTGCACCCAGTTCTTTGTTCCCATTCCAGGCCTATTTTCTATTTTTTATCTCTACACCCATTAACCGCCATATTATAATGTTGCAAGCAAACACAAACTATAGTCTCTCTAACTCCGATGTATACCAAGCAATCTATTATTCTCAACACTCGTCAGCTCTGATTCCCCCCAGCTGTGTCTCCCTCCTGTCTCCCATTCCCTGATTGCTCTGTGTGTATTTCAGCCCTGTGTTTTCTGGTGTGTGTTGCTGGTTCTTCTGTGTGGTTTCCCTGCGTCTTTCTACGTCTGCCTGCATCTCCGTTTCATGTCTCAAGGTTTCAGCTCACTCACTTCAGAAGCTGCCTGCATCTCTGGTCCTTTTTCCACACGGCTTGCCCTGCTAGTCGTGATAAAGAACCCTGTGTAATGAAGTATTCACAAATACAAGTGTAGTATTTTTTTAATTCTCTGATGTGCAAATTTGTTCTGTTTGTCCAAGTTGTTAAGTCATGTCTTACTAAAAACACTAAATGAAGGAAACATTGTCTCTGAAATGTAAATCATGTTGTACTCAAATTCTCTTTCACATTCTCTACTAATACTGAAACTTTTTTTTTACAGTTTTTACTAAATTTAGTAAATTGATTACATTCTGTTTTTGCATTGTTAATTTTCAATCATGCTTTTTCATTGTTTATTATGTTCATCTTTTTTAAAATAACGTTTTAATTTCTAATTTACCTTGAATGACTTAAGAGATTGTCCCCGGCCTTCTGTAGGATTCAAAGTACCCATCTGCTCAGAACATGCACATCCAGTCATATTTCTGTAGCCTTAGCAGACCAATACAACAATCTGCGCATCTTTCTGTGCGTTTCACAGGTGGGAAGAAATGCAGTACAAATACTTTGTTACTTACCTAAGTAAGTCTTTCAAATATCTCTGCTTGAGTAAAGAAGTTGAAGCAGTACTTGACCTTTTATCAGAGTATTTTAAACAGAAGTATCTGTGCTTTTAAGTGCAGAATGTCTGTACTTTTGCCACCTCTGGTCTGTATTAATTAGTCTATTAAAAAGTAATCCTTTATTATTTCAGCTAAAAAACTTTTTTTTTTTACTTTCTGTAGTGTCAGAGAGTCTAAGCTTAATTTACTGTGCAGTCATTGTATATCTTGACAAATAAAGCTGAACACATCCCTGAGAATAAAATCTCATAAAAGAGACGTTTGACCAGCAGGTGGACTGGGCTTCTGTGTCTGAGGTGATTATATTGTATCCTCGTTCTATGATGGCATCATATAGGCTCCATAGAACTGTGGGATTATTACACTGTCTTATGCTACATTATACCTCTAATTAAAGAATTGTAGAATCATTATATTGTTTTAGGTTGCATTATACTCCTGATTTAGAAGAAGGTGAAAATTATCAGACTGATTTGTATTACACTATACTACTGTGAATGGATTACACTGTTTTATGGTATTTCATACTGCTGATTTATAAAGAAATACTGTCTGCAGAGAATCATGGCCTTGCTTTTCTGATTACAAAGAGAACAGAGCATACTACACGAGAGATTCTCCCCCACCTTACACAGAAGGAGAAAAACAGGAAGCCTAGGTCGTAACTAAGGCTCACTGAGAGAGAAAGAATGTGAATGTTTAAGTTTTTATGACTAGGCAGGGCTCTAGACTAACATTTTGACATGGGCGCACCGGTGCGCCTAACTTTAAAAATTTAGGCATACCGGCACAAAAGTTAGGCGCACTCAAATTTTTCAACTGCATCGCTTAACACCGCAGTTTTACATGTGCACTTTCTTTGGGGGGGAAGTCCATACAGACAATATTCATTTCTAAATTATTAACTAACAAACTTGTGCTTAAAGTGCTTTGTCAATATTGTAGAAAATGTTAAACTTAATCATCATCTTGGCCTCCTCTGACGACCTGTTTGCTGTTGCATGCTGCTGAAAGGCAGTGGGGAGAAGGGACACTTGGGCAGTGCATTTATCACAGCATATAATGTGTTTTCTGGATACACTGTGCTTTTTCAGCATTCAAAGATTGATGGCTTTGTGTCAGAGCACTGGCTATGAATTTCAGACGGATCAGGCCTTAACTTAACAAAAAACGTTATCAATAGTTTTTTTCATCTTTTCTTATTACCCACAGCTACATCCACTTCTGTCAGGCCTAGGCTGATCACTAGGGCTGGGTATCATCACTGATTTCTATAATCCATTCGATTCCGGTTCTCAAAGTCCTGATTCGATTCAATTTAGCCTCAGACAGTCAGAAATATTATAATTCTGATCATTTATCAGTACTGATACATGTGAGACTTCATCAGAATTGTGAACATCACAGCAGATGCCTTTGTGTGAAAGTAACTGAGAATAAAACACAGAAAAACATGAAGGAGATTTTTCTGGTCTGGCTTTTTATAGCAGATGACCTTAAAAATATTCTGCAATATTCTGTAATTTTGCACAATTTAAAAAAGTTTAAATTTCTTCAGTATTGAACAGCAGAAACTAGGCTTTCTTGTCCGAGGTCATTTAAGTGAAAAAAAGAAAAAGACAGCGGCCGACAGCGCTGTAAACAACGGTAGACTGGTGGGTAATAAGCGAGTGGATAATGCAGAAAACAGAGATTTGAGACGGGAAACTGTTCTTGAAGTACAGAGAGAGGGAGAGAGAGAGAGAGAGAGAGAGCTGTGCATGAAGCGTGATTTTTATCGTGATGGAAGCAAAACAGCAAAAGTCAGAGGGAGTTCATGACGACATTGATCAAATGTGAAGCGTAGTTTGCTGCTTCTTTTGCTGCTGGCTCGGCGAATTTTGGTTGGAGAGACAAAACCTGCAGCTCAGAATCAGCGCAAAAACACAGCATGACACAGCGCGGACGGTGGGCTCGGTGAGCTCCGACAGCGTGTCCGTCTACGGGCCGTCGGGTGAGAAAGCCGAGAAAGACAAAGCTGATTCTGATGCGTCGGGTCCGCTCTGTGTTTACGTCTTTGTGTGGAATCCGTTAATGAATTGATATCGCCTTATTCAAGCTACTCACCTCTCTCTTCTACCTGCACTTCCAACTGAACCACGGCCAATCAGAGAGGTCCCGCCCCTGACCATCTCTGATTGATTTAGTCCACGATAGGGCATAATGTGTGTCTGTTGTTGACCACACGGAGAGTTGCAGAGATTTTTTTTCTTTTGTTACCCGAAAATATTTGGTCGCACCGGTGCGACCAAATTTTTTTTTTTAGTCGCACCACTGAAAAATTTGGTCGCATTTGCGACCAAATTGGTCGCACTCTAGAGCCCTGCTAGGTGGGGGCCACCGAGGGTATAAGGGGTCGTGTAACGGTCCGACATTTTGAGATCTGCTAACACCCTCTCATGCACATCTCCGATCTGGATTATTGTACTGGTCAAAGTTTTTGTATGGTATAAAGAGAATTGTATTGATTAAAGTAATTGTTGATTGAGCATTTAAACGACGAGTGTTGTTCTTTCTTCAGCCCGAAGATCAAAGAATTGGGGTTTTCAACAGTACAAAAAGCAGTGTGAACTCTGATCTTTTGGTTCATATCACTTATTGTAAGTGACCACCCGATGATATTTTAATACTTTTCAGCATACTTTTATTTACACTTTTCTCAAGGTTGCTGTAAGTACACACACACACACAGCTGCAGCTCTCCCGCTGCCAGCTCAACATACCAACAACAACAACAACAGGAGAGAACAGCTTTTGATGCCAGCGAGGTGTGATTGCACGTGCCGTCCAGGTCTGTTGATCTCACCTGCAGCGGCATCGCAGACCATGCCCCGCCACAGTCACAAACTATTCACTTATCACAGGCACACACACACACACACACTACAGTCATGGGCGACACTCACCAGCCATTGAAATAGGTACACGCTGCTGATATCAGAAGCATGCAGAAATTGCAGTAAGTTGCAGCGACAGCAGAGGAAGACTTTTTATTTCAAACCAACATGAAAATAATCCCAGAAAATAATTTAAACTGGCATTATTAACACATCATGAAATGGACACGGGCGACTGGTGTTCCAGGTTAACTGGTGACGGTCAAACTGATGCTTGCTTGTCAGGAACCGCTACCAACAAACCAGAAAATAAATGCTGTGCATTTCATTTGTGAGGTTAATCTAAACATAGCCTGGGAGTCTTATTGCTCTTGATGTTAAAAAAGTTTCTTGAGTTTACCTGATGGTATTCCTGTCTATGAGGTGACTGCAAAAACATCAAACAAATATTCGTCACCACGCCGATGCTGTTCACAAGACAGCAAGAGTCAACGATATGTAGAATTTGTCTTGGTTATCATATTTCCACAAACATCCCAACCACCAGGCTGTTACATTCTGTGATGTCTTTGTAGCTATAATGGTCATGGTGTATTGTATTGAATATACACAGATTCTAATTAATAGAAAATGATCAGCTTGCAGAACAAATTCTATCAGGGATAACAGTACAGTCTTTTGTTGACCAAGAGAAAATTGCCAGGCTAAGACTGGACAACTGAAAAACTCAGGTAAACCCCAGAAATGTCTGGATATTCATTTAAAATATTTATATTTATATCCTCATTGTGGAATGCATGTTCAATGACCTTTGTCAGCCACGTCGTGGCTGTGGTGAAAGAAACTGGTGAGTGGGTAAGATAACTAAATAAGCTCATTGAATACGTTATCTCAACATCACTGGCTTAAATGTCATTTTGATTCACCAACAGAAAAAATATAATTCAGGTAACCTGCATGCTTTTGCACTTTAAAGACACTGGAGCACCTGAAGGACACATCAACACATTGAGTGATCCACAGCTAAAACATGTGCACAGAAATCTGCAGCAACTTCACATTTAAACATGTTCAGTTGCATTGTTCAACAAACTGACTTTACATGAACGAATGACAACTATAAAGTTTTCACGTTCCAGATTGTACAAAAGGTGATTACAGATGTTACGTGTGTTAAACAGAAAAAAAATTATCCCTGTTGTATTTACTTAATGGCCTGTTTTAGTCTTGACAGTCCACATTTCTGGCATTGCACCTTTGAACATGTTTGTGGGTCAGTTTGAATGCTCCAGGTGTAATTGCAGCCACTCAGCCTCTTTTCAACATGGTGATAGAACCAGGTGCAGATGTGTCACAAGTTTAATCTGGTTGTAGGCTATGGCACACACAACAAACCAACTGGCACATCTGAGCCCAGTAGCAGTTTTTGATATGGGCGGCATGAATGACTGTAGAAAACATGGATGACGCGACAGCGCCTCCTCCCATTGTGCAAAAATGAAGCCAAAATATCCCGCTTGTGGAGGCTGCCATCTTGCATTTTTGGAGCCAGAGTCTGCGCAGTAGTGACTTGAGGTGGAGCGACTGTGTCACGCTCCCGCCCACACACCCGCTGGACGTGACCGCAAACACGTCCCCCTACACTCTTTACATAGCCCGGCTGCAGTTTATTTGCTGATGGATTTACCGCGACTGACGACTCGTTCAATTAAGATAAATACAACCGTTTCACTGTTATGAAAAAGACACACAGCTTATCATCTTGTAGTTCTAAAAAATCTAAAATCATTCTGTTGTTAATTCGTTTGCTAGATTAGCCGCTAGCATACGCAACATGGTCATCTCCAAATTCATGGGCTGCATCCTTCTGAGGACCCGGCCTTCGCGGTCTACGTGGGCTGCGTCCTCAGAAGGTCGGGTAGGCCGGAAGTAAACGGCTGTGAAATTGGACAGTCTAGTCTTCAGATTTGCGTCACCACTGTCTCGGTGGAGTTTAATAAACTCGGCCGTCTGCTCCTTCCTATCTAAAATATAACAGGACAGTGGTGTAAACTCTCGACCATCTCACACTTCTGTTTAATCAGTTTTCTGTTTGACGTTTATTCAGCTGTTTGAAAACCACGCGGGGGATTAATAAAGTTTTATTTTATCTAATCTGATAACTTTAATCACAGCCAAACCGATTTACTCACGAACAAATAAAACAGTGAAAAAGCCAAACAATAACATGTTTAGGTTGTCTAAGTGACTTATACATTACGTTTAACCTGAGTAGCAAAAGACCGCGGTGATCTGAAAATGATGTGCTGGGAGTTTGCCATTCTCGGCGGCTCTAGTGACCCTTGAGCTCCCGGCTAGCTATCGAGCTGGTGGATAAGAGACGTCTCCGAAAACGTCGGAGCACTTTTGCAAATATGTGATATCTTGATAAACCGAGCAGATATTTGAAGTTTACACAGCTACATTCTCGCCTGAAAATATGTTTAAAGTTTATTTTGTGACCCAGAAAGATTAATAAGAGTAATTTTAAAACTTAGCAGCGGCTGCTATTTTTTTTTCTTTCTTTTTTTTTTCAGAATTATTGTCTAAAGGCGAAGAAAGATGCCCAACGGATTTACTTTACCAAATGGACCATCCCAGCCTTGTCGTAATGGTCTATTTGATTCACCTTTTATTGTTTATTTTATTTTATTTTCACTTGCTAAATACGGGACAGACTTGACTGGGGAAAAGAAAGAGGGAAAGAAAAACAGCGGGGAAGAGGGACGGGGATAAAGGGCAAAAAACAAAAACCAACAAAATAAGCAGACGAAAAATACATATATCAATCACCTGGATCACCTGTTGAGAAAGAAAAAAGAGAAAACAAGCTGAAGAAAAAAAAGAGCAACATAATAAACAACATCACGATGATCTATGGGAATATAACAGTAAATACTAAATATTAAACATTATTGTTCAGCACGTAAGATCGACAGCGCACAGTGTGCTTTGAGGTAGGAGCCAAAAAGGGTGTAGTTTGTGGTTTGTGTGATCACCCGTGTGTACACCTGTGAGCGTGAACGCGCTTGTTTTTAAAAGATTCCTTTATGTAATGATCTGCTAGAGGGTGTGGGGGGCCACTGCCCTGTCCTCCAGGGCATGAAGCAGGTATGGAGGAGATCAAAACTCCAGACATCCAGAGGCCCCCAGAACACAAGAGACCAAGGAAGACCAACAGAGGGGCAGCCGCGCCACTATCCCAGAACGAGCTGAGGAGAGCCCCAGATGAGGGGTCACTCAGCAGCCACGGAGCAGAAGCCAGGGGGGGTTGTAGTGACGTGCCCGTGAGCTCCGCCGGCAGCCAGCTGTGCCAGAGTGACCGAGCCCCGGGCCGAGAGGCCGAGAGGCCAAGAGGCACCCCACCCCCGAAGTGGCCAGAGTGAGCCCCTGGCTCAAGGCCCCGACAAGCAGCCACCAGGAGTGAGCCAGTGTGTACCTGGACGCCCATCCCCGGACACAAAGAACCACCAATGCACCGATGTCTGAGAGCGTCTGCCACTGGCAGGGGAAGTGGTGGGGGGAGATAGGCCTCCGTACTTTGGAGGGCCTGAGATGTCCCTAGAGAGGTGACGTCTGATACCCGACCTGACATATAGACACAGACAAACAGGCACACACAGATGCAAACATCCATTCCCACCCTCATGCTCTCATATGCAATTACTCAACACTCACCCAACGTGGAGACAGACATAAAGAGACACTGTACACACAATCACACTCCCCAAGCGTACTCTAAGCCCCGGGTCTAGGTACCCTTGCCCCTGGAGGGGGAAACTGCACCCGGACCCAGGTAGTTTTACCCTTTTCCCTGGGGTGGAGAGAAGCAGACTGTCCCGACTAGGCTGCAGCAGGGAGGCCCCACACACCAGACCCCAGTCGGATGGCCAACTCCTCCTCCTAGCCCCCCCGCTCCAGCAGGCCGCAGAGACCGGGGGTGTGAGAAGACTCCAAACCTCCCTCCACCCGCTCATATGTAGTGTTGATGCATGTGTGTTCTAAGGTGCATTTAAAACCCAGGAGGGCATGGAGCTACCTGCCAGAGCAGCAGGTAAGCGCATAGCCCCTCCTGATAGCCCTCAATGTCTACGTGTATTTAAAATTGAGAGGTGGGCAACGACGCCAGGGGTGAGGTAGTACACCCTGATGGTCATCTGGATGACGTGTAGCGTGCCCACCCCCAAGATCCTATATGTATGTGTTATGAGAGTGTGAGTAATGTGAATGTCTAAGTTGTGAGATAAAATTGAGGCACAGGCAGCCAGAAGGGGACAGAGGGGGGGAATGCAAGGAAGGGAGGGGCAAGTGACCCCTCCCTGGGGCCAGCTCCCCCGCTGACCCCAGTAGGCACCCCCATACTCTGCAACCCGCCAGGGAAAGGGGGGCCAGGCTCATCCGGACCGGGGACCAGTTCAGCAGCGCCGCCCGGCCCAAAGAGCCCGGGACAGCCCACCTGACCCCACCACAGAGAAAACTGCACCCACCGTGTCATCGACTCATCTTCTAGACTACACAAGACAATAGACGCCCAGGCTGAGATCTTCCTCCACCTCTCCTGTATCTCCCCTTCCTGCAGAGTGAGTTCCTGAAGAGAGGAGACCTCCTGCAAGATGTGACCACCTCCCCTACCAGTTGAAGAGCCCCCCAGGTGGCTCGATGCACTGGCGGCACCCTGCGCCAGGGCTGGGCCCCCATACACCCACCCGCCCACAACCCCGGCAACACACCAACCAGAACCCAAGCCCCCAAGCCCCCAAGGCCCAGCCAGGGCCCCAGCCCAGAGACGGAGCGCCCCCAGAACCTCACGCCCGTCCCGGACCCAACCAGGGGCAGCCAGGCTACCAGGTCAGTAACCCACGTCCGTCAGCACAGACCCTCCCCTAGCCCCGCTGCACGCAGCCACGAGGAAACCGTCACCTAAGAGCCAACAGAGCCCTTAATAGGCCATGACCGCTACCCCGGGTTGAGCCCTCTAAGGAAGATGCTTCTGGGATATCCCCCGACGCCGCAAGCCTGTCCCTACCCCCACACCAATCACAACAGCAAAGGTGGGACCAAACTATGACCCCCCCACCCCCACTAGGTGATGGAGCTGATCAAAGGAGCCCAGAGCAATTGATCTGATGTGGTGGCAGAGGCTGTATCAAGACTAATGTAATCTAATAGATAATTTCTATATTGGTTAGAATTAAGATTTTTTTTATTTTTCCAGTTCATGAGGACTGTTTTCTTGGCTATGCATAGGGCACTGAAAACCATATGGGCTATATTCTTTTCTGAAGTGACATTATCTAAGCTGCCCAACAAGCATACTAAAGGGGAAGTTGGAATGTTACATTTCAGACACTTTGATAAGTCTTCACATATCTCGCGCCAAAACTTCTGAACTGGTGGACAGAACCAAAGAGCGTGGATATAATTGTCCGGTGAATTGGTTTGGCAGTGTGAGCAGTTGTTGGTAGACGTAAAGCCCATCTTGAACATCCGATGACCTGTATAGTGCACTCTATGTAGTATTTTGTATTGAATTAATTGAAGACTGGGATTTCTAATTAAATGAAAGGTTTTTAAGCAAATCTGAGACCAGACGTTTTGGTCTAAGTTAACTGATAAATCCGCTAGCAGCCACCATTGCTTATGAATTCTAGGATATGGTGGGCCACGAAGGACACACACACGAAGGAAGACATATTTGGCGGCTGCATTTGGAGGAGTCTACGAATTTGGACAGCCTTCGTCGCATCGCTGTGTCGTAATCGGCCTACAGATGCGCCCTCAGAAGGATGCAGCCCATGAATTTGGACATGACCTATGTTGGGGGCTTGTTGCTAGCTAGTTAGCTACAAACTGGTTACTCTAATAGTCTGTATTATTGAAGGATTCAGCACTCCTTAGGTTTTGTTATCCATTTTTAGACAGCGATGAGATCAGCTGCACACTCCAGAGAGGCCCAGAGTTACTGTTAATATCAAAAATGCAATGCTGTCCTTTGAGATTTTAACATTTAAGACTGTGAGTGTAATAGATCTAAAACTGATTAAATGTTCAGGGCCATCTACAGTCAGGTAACATGGAAACTTTAAAAACAACAGCAGAAGGTTTCAGTAGTGTAGTCTAATTTGTTATTTTCATTTAATAATAGTGTCCATATTATATCAACAGCTACATTCACCCTGGAGAGAAACTAGTGAGGGAGACCATGAGGACTAAGCTGGGTTTCCTGGCTCCAGAGGTTTGGAGAAACATCTTCCCTTTCTTTCATCACAGCTGTCCTGTGCCAGATGTTCTGTTGACCCACTGAGAGAGACTTCATTTAAGAAACACCAGGAAGACTGAAGCTCATTGCATTGATCGAGCAGGACCCGTGATCTTCACCAGCAGCACCTCCTCCGTTGGCCCGCCCCAGGAGAAGGATACACCCAGCATTTCATGAACACTGTGATGGAAACCTTTGGTTTGTATAATGTTATAAATACTGGGATACTCCCCAGAGCCTCCGGACTTTTACATAAAGATATTACATTCAGTCCTGTAGAAAGTTATATATTTAAAATATATGATCCTCTCTGGTTTCTCTGGTATGAATAACTCTGAATTACTTTATGGTAAATAACACACTATGTGTAAAAACCTCTGAAAGAATTCCAGATCACAAGTTTGTAGTTCGACATACAAGTGACGACCTTTGACCTTCATCAGGTTTTATTTAATTGTGTCAGAGAAAATCAAATGTGCTCTTCATGCAGCTGAGTACATCAAGTGTTTAAAATGGAAGCTGTGCAGGTCTGAGATCAGCAGCTTTGTGAAACACCAAACTGATGTGAGCAAGCACTTTGGCGACAGTGGAAAGGAAAAACTTGCTTTTAACAGGAAGCAATCCCTGGCAGAACCAGGCTGAAGGAGGGGCGGCCATCTGCTGTGACCAGTTGGGGTGAGAGAAGGAAGACAGGATAGAAGACAAGACAAGAGGCGGGGATTATGACCTATACTGCAGCCAGACACCAGGGGGTGATAGAGACATTTTGGCTTCATTTTTGGGGAGCTGTCGCATCATCCATGTTTTCTACAGTCATTGGGCGACATGGGCGGTTGCCCAGGGTGGTATCATGGTGAGGGGCAGCATCATGGCATGGGCAAAAGAGAAAGTTGCTTGCACCCATGCTGCCCCGACATCATGCCAGCACATTTTGGGGATTGCATGGGCACAGATCAGTTTTCTATTGCCCGTTTGCAGGGAGTAAAGGTGCCCTATGTTTGCGAGGTGCGCTTGTTGCTTCACAGGGAGGAGAGGGGCGGGGCGGCAGGGGATTCTGGAGTGGCATCTAATAAACAGCTCGCAAAATAAAACAAATCAACGAACTAGGGCTGTCAACTTTAATGCTGTCATCACGATTAACGTGATTAAAAATTTTAACGCAATTAATCCATTTAGAGCGCAGAATGACTCAAAATCCCTGAAAAGTGCATTTAAAACCCAGGAGGGCATGGAGCTACCTGCCAGAGAGCAGCAGGTAAGCGCATAGCCCCCTCCTGTCAACGCATTTTGGGCAGTTTGTCCAAAGTTTGTCCATTCTGGTTGATTGAGTTAAAAAAAAAAAAAATGATGGCGTTAAAGGTGATGATGGCGTTAACGCGTTAATGTTGACAGCCCTACAACAAACACAAAAACTGAAGACAATATGATATAGACTTCTAATTTTTTTTCTAAATTCTTTCACACATATATGTGAAAACTGAGCACGAGGGCCCTCGGTGCACCTGCTTGCTGCTGCTGCTGTGCTGAAGTCTTACACACAACCTGTCAAAAGGGGAGGGGACAAGCTGCTTCCAAATAGTGCACATTTCATTCATAATATTGTCAATCCAAGCCATTATATATTAATTATTTTTCATGGGTTGTGTGAAATCCCAGGAAAAAAAACTATACAAGGAGTAGGTCTATTATTCTGTGTTGTGGGGTTGGGAGTTGATACTAGAGTGGAAAATTACTGATGGAAGATGGACAAGAAAAAGTCAAAGCCATCAGGTCCTCAGTTTACAAAAAAAGACAAAAGAAGAGGAGAAACAAGAAAAAGATACAGGTAAGCAGATGTGTCTTTGGATAATAGCAGGTATTATGTATCGTGAAACAAGACAACATTCATTAGTAGGGCCCGGACTCCGCAGTCTACAGACCAGTGGACACTCTTTCAAGGATGAGGATGTACACATCCTGGACAGGGAGGAACGCTGGTTTGAGCGCAGAGTCAATGAGGTCATTTACGTGAAAAGGGAAAGACTATCTCTGAATCAAGGAGGGGGCCTACGGGTACATCTTTCACCATTTTACAATGCTGTGATTGCAGCCATTCCCCAACTCTCTGTGAATGATACTCATGGCCATTAATCAGTGGTCTTTGTTTAATGAGCTTTGATCAGTGGTTGTTGATCAATGGTCATGAGAATTGGCATATTAATGATCAAGGAACTGACCTCCCAGCCCATTGTTCTTTCAGTGGTACTATGTCTGTGAAGGTTCTCAGTCATCCAGGTTATCGTAGTCTAAGGAGCTTGGAAGAAAAAGCGTCTTAAAGAAGTCCAGACGCTTTTCCTTCCAAGCTCCTTAGACTTCAGTGGTACTAGTTTCACTCATTATGCAAATATACAGTTTATAAGATTGAGGAAACCTGCAGTCAGCTGAGACCGAAGAAGTCACTTGAATGACCGACGAAATGTTTCTCCCACTGAAAATGTTACGTTCGGATGAACAGAATCAACTTTTGGGGGTTCATTTTACCTTTCTTAGCCACTTGGCTATGGTAGTAAGCAGTAGACAGACAGTTGACACTGATGTGGCTTATTGCAGCGGTCCCCAACCTTTTTTGCGCCACGGACCGGTTTATGCCCGACAATATTTTCACGGACCGGCCTTTTTGGTGTCGCAGATAAATACAACAAAATAAAACCAGTAATGGTACCGAAAAAAAAGAAGATTTGTTCATAACACACGTGAAAAGACCCAGGAAAACCGAGTTAACAATTAAAAACGATACCAAAATAACACTAAAAACTGATAAAAACCCTGAAAACTACACATTTCACACCCAAGCCTCAATTCTTGCGGCCCGGTTTCAAACGATGGTTGGGGACCGCTGGCTTATTGAATGTTTTGGACCATGTTTAACATAATAATAATTAGCCATTAATTGGAAGAGGTGTATTGTTGATTTGTCTGCTATTCTCAATGTATGATGAATTATAATGGCGGTTTGTTACCCATTTGCATACTGTCTCTCACTATATAAAATATATAGTGTATTATCTTACTTATTTTGTATTTGTTGTATTTTATTTATTTTTGTTGTATTCTATTGTATTTTTTGTATTCTCCTTCTGCTATCTGTACCTGAGGTAACGCACAAATTTCCCCGCCATGGGATCAATAGAGTTTTATCTTTATGGGCAGAGGAAGGGTTCGCCAGGCCACCCAACAGGCGAGGACAAGCCCCTGTCTGAGCCACTCCCATTCATAAATCCACTCACGCTCACAAGCTCTGCTCAGTCACACTGGCTCTGATTACTAATCACTAACTAACTGCTGTAAACTACTGGAACTACTATCTCCTCAAAAATGTTTGTTAAATTAACCAAGCTTATACAGACTGTATATAACTACCAACTCTCGCCAGCTGTGGCGATCAGTTATCTATTTTGGCCTCAAGTGTTCCTGACAAACAGCACAGTTTAGGTAAATGGCCTGTATTTGTATAGCACTTTATATAGTCCCTAAGGACCCCAAAGCGCTTTACACATTCAGTCATCCACCCATTCACACACTGACGGTAAGCTACATTGTAGCCACAGCCGCCCTGGGGTGCACTGACAGAGGCGAGGCTGCCAGACACTGGCGCCACAGGGCCCTCTGAACACCACCAGTAGGCAACGGGTGAAGTGTCTTGCCCAAGGACACAACGACCGAGACTATCCAAGCCGGGGCTCAAACCGGCAACCTTCCGATTACAAGACAAACTGCCAACTCTTGAGCCACGATCGCCCCAGTTACACAAATGTAATATCCAAACTCACTATGTCATCATTTCAGAGGATTTTTAATTTGATTTATTTTCAGATAAAAGCAAAACTGAATCTGCATTAGCTGTGCCTGGACTGCATTTGACCAGACATGTCAAAAACTGCACTAACTGACATTTCAGTCTTAATATATGAAAGTCATCTATTTTTATGTATGAATGACCGTCGAAATGTTCCTGCTGTCATGAGCTAAAATGCTTTCTGAGAGGACAAACATCTGCAGCTAACACCAGCAAGTAAAAGCTTATAATGTGGTGTAACCTTCCTATTAGTTTAGACAGATGGCATCGTCATATCCTCTGTGTCTGCGTGTTTGTGTGCGCGTGCAGAGATCAAGGCGACTGTGGGATGAAGAGGTTACATTAAAGTGCAGTAAGAAAATCACAGTGGACACAATCGGCACACTGCATATGCAAATCCACATTTCTCCCGTGGATACTGGCATAAATATTTTCAGCTTTATCAGTGCTGTTCAATCAAATATGCAAATAAAATGACCTTTGACCAGGATGCTGTCGTCAGGGGAGAACTACAACAGGAGCAGTCTGCCTCTCCCCTGTCAGTCCAATGACCTTCTGCACCGTAATGGCTTGCGTGGTTTCAAGAAATCCACGGGACTGCTGGTAGTGCGGGTGATGGGTCATATTTATAGGCCTGGCTTATATCCATATGATATATTGTTAACGGAGTTGATTGAAGTCGTCTTTATTGGATACGCCCTGTTACGTTACAGGGCACCTCTTGTGAGAGCTGCGATGCAGCCAGCGATGAAGAAACGTGAACATTCCTCTTATTTTAATAAAGTTTTGAATGATTTTAAGCTTTAACGCAGAGGGGACGATGAAGCGGTGTCTGCTTGCCCTGTCCCTCCTGAGCTTGTGGACTCTCGCAATGGAAGGTAAGAAATTTCTGCTTGTTTTTGTTTTATGGCCCAGGTCCATTGACCTCGTACACGATCTCTGTCGCCTTTCACAGACAATGCGGGTGGCTCCACTCCGCGGTCTACCGGTTGTCCCCGGTAATTTATCCGGTGTCCAGTCTAGGAGTTTTAGCACTCCGTGTTAGCTGCTATCAGAAGAGGTTGTTTTTATTCGACTTCTTATGTCTCAGTGTTTCTGGGTGCAAAGAATTCCTTTATGATATGATGAATTGATGATTTTCAGCAGTTCAAAATCACACTTGTGTGTCTGACAGGGTTTCTGTGAGACACACTGACTTGATGGTGATGCGTATGCCTCAGAGAAAGAAATGCCTTTTTTCTTTTGTTTTCTCCAGCTTCACCACAGAGATAAGATGTGTTCTTGTTCTTCTATTTAGTTTTAAAAAATGTTAGTGTGTAAAACTGATGAGGAAAAAATGCATATTTGAAATAAAATGGTTGAACATATTTTCAGAGGAAGAAGTCATAAATAAACGTTTGAGCGAATTTCTGAAAACTCGTCATGTTGCAGTATCTCTGTCAGAGAACGAGCTCGTCTAGCTAAAAGCTGTTTTTCCTGAGTTGAACCTTTCAAGTGTTACAGTTTTAAATTTTTCAGATTCTGAGGAGTCCTGTAAATTTAAAACGGTGTTTATGCGTCATACAAACTCTCCAACAATCACAAATCTCTTAACCAAAATAACACTTGCTTTTTTCATCGTAACATTTACCACTAAACTGCGTGCAGCAAACCGTTTTGTGCGGCTTGTTCTCATAATATTCTCTCGCCAAACCTTTGCGTTGTGAAAGGGTAAGTCTGACAATCACATGCTGCATGTCTCATTTAAACTTTGACAGAAGCTTTTTAACATCTAAATAAGGTTTTGTTGTGGTGCAGAGCATCAGTAAATCTGGCCCATGGGCACAGTTATTTCTACCATTAACCTAATTAAAAATATATTTGCATTCCCTTTCAGAGCGCCTCAGGGGAACCACAAGATGAAGTGTATGTGTAACCTAATGTGATTTTTCAAGTATTCTCAGTATCTGACATTGTTAGCCACAAATCAGTCCGTGTCGAGCACAAATGCAGTCCTACAGCTCTTCAACACCGCTCAGATCCATGATGCATAAAACTGTGTCAAAATACAGCAAGTAATTTGTCTCCGGAAGATCAGCAGTGTTTTAGATCAATGTCTGAATCTTGCAGTATATACAATAAAGAATCAGGGAGCAGCAGTATGGCTTCATGCTGAGGGAGCACTACAGATGTGATTTTTGCTTTGTGTAGAGAAGGCCAGAAAGCAGCATTGCGTTTTGTGGATCTAGACAAAGTGTGTAATAGGGTGTTAAGTAAGGAACTGGGGCACTGCGTGAGGAAGTCAGGAGTGACAGAAATGTGAGGCTGGTGTAAGACATGTATGAGGACAGAGAGACAGTGGTTAGGTGTGCAGTAGGAGTGACAGACTGGTTCAAGGTGGGGTGTTAGATTATTTTGGTGAAAGAAGAGCGCACAGGCAGGGTGTAGTGGGTAGAGATGAGTGTGAGGAGGGGTGACTTGTGACAGAAAGAGATCTCCCAATGAGATTTTCAGTGAGAGTGATATTTTATGTATATCTTGTGTAGTTCTGCACACCGTACAAGTGAGCTATGTCAGAGATTTCAGGCTTAGAAGGTGGACTAGTGGTAATAAAGAAGCCCTCAGATATATCGATAACACTAAAGAAAACCTTCATACATATTTAATGTGGTCAGCTGCACAAACAGCTTAGTCCTTGGACCAAACTTCCTAGCACTCTGCACCACAGCAAAACTATCTTTAGACATCCATCTACCACTAAAAGGTGGAAAATAATGGTTGATGTTACATCATACAGGTCAGCTGTTACACTCAGACTTCAGTTTTCAGGATATCGCAGCTGTGCTCTGGATAAATGCCTCAGCAACACAATTTCTAACAGATAAGCTCACCCTTACTAAAAAAACATATTGATCTTCAGTCTCCTCTGCTTTAGCTTGTATGCTACACTGTTTTCAGAGAAAAGCATGTGCAAAACGCTGCAAGTTTTCAGACTCATTAGTCTGCTCAAATGATTCCCAACAGTATTTCACCGCAGCTTTCAGCAACTAAAATGACAGTTTGCTTACTCGGCAAACCACGGCAGCAGCTTTTTGACACCGTGACACTGACTGTTTCTAATTAGGTCCTCGCACTGAAGTCAGATAAAACTGAGGCTATTGCATTTCAGAAACACTTTGTCTAACCAGATGCTTACTCTGGATGGCATTATCTTGGCCTCCAGTAAAACTGTTGTAGTCTTTGAGTTATTTTTGAGCAGAATATGTAATTCATGCGCACATTTAACAAATACATGGGACTCTTTTCTTGCATTTGTCAAAGAGCAGTCGCACATCTATCTTTAAAGTTACAAACATCCTGTCTTAGAGTGATGCTAAAAAACTAGTTTATGCATTTATGACTTCTATGCAGGACTAATTCATTGTCATGTTCATCCAGAATACTGTAGCAAGAGCACTGACAGAGACTAGGAAAAATAATGCATATTTAGCTTGTTTTCATTGGCTCCCTGTTAATCAGGAATCACGTTTTAAATTTCTCCTCACCTATAAGGTCTTGAATCAGGCCCCATCTTATCTTAATGACCTTATAGTACTATATTACCCAATTAGAGCACTTTGTACTCACACTGCAGGCTTACATGTTGTTCGTTGAGTGTCTAAAAGTAGAAGACAGGAGTAGGAGGCTAGTTTGAATCAAGGAGACAGACACTATCTCTGTCTCCTTGATTAAGATTAGCAAAAAGTAAAGTTTTAAGTCTAAAGCATATAATGGGGCTGGATCAGGTGACTCAGAATCCTCCCTCAGTTAGGCTGCAATAGGTCCAGGCTGCTAGGACATTAACATGATGCACTGGGTTTTTCTTCTTCACTCTCTTCTCTTTATTCACTGTGTGTTTCTACATTATTTTGCTTTTAAACATTAGTCATTATTAATCCATGGCTCTCTTGCACAGTCTTTGTCCTGTCTTCCTCCATCAGTCACTGCAGATGGCTTCCCATCCCTGAGCCTGGTTCTGCTGGAGGCTTCTTTCTGTTAAAAGGGGAGTTTTTGCTCATGGGGGAGGGTCATCTGATTGTGGAGGTTTTCTCATAAGACTAAAACTAAATTGAACCCGTTTTATTTCCTCTTTTGACAGCGCAGAGAAAAGAGGTTTTTAACACTGCCTTCCACCAGAACTACACTTGTGGTTGTGTGTTCACAGATTGTCTTCTATCTTGGATGTAAAAAAGTGGTTATTTGAGTTGCTGTTGCTGTCCTATGAGCTCAAAGCAGTCTGGCCATTTTCCTCTGGCATCAACAACAATGCATTTTCGCCCAGAGACTGTGCACTCACTGATATGTCCTCATTTTCAGACAGAGCTCTGTAAATCCTTGTAATGGCTGTGTGGGAAGATCCCAGTAGATCAGCTCTGTATGAATCACTAAGACCAGCTCCTTTCTCCCTGAATTCTGTTGCTCATTTGAAGTAGCCGTCATGTGATTTGATTGGCTGAGTAATATTTGCTTCAGGTAATTCAACGGGTGTGCAAAATCACAAAGTGGAAAATGTGTTGGGTTAGTTTAGTTCACTTTACATTTGTTTTTGTTTTTTGTTTATTATAGCAGAAGAGACGATGAGTTCAGGCTTTTGCCTTTTAAATAAAGATTTTAACTAGATGCTAGAAATGTCTCCCAAACCAGGAAAGGATTTCCTTTGTCAGTGTGAAGATCTGAACATATTTGTGAAATTTTAGCAGCGATACTATTAGATTCAGAAAGCTGATTTCATTTAAAATATTTAAGCTTATTTTCTAATTGGTGTGTTAATTCTGCTTGCAAAATAATACAAAATAGCTTGGATGTTGTTTCTGCGTTTTTTAAATTTGAAGCTACAAACCCTTTTGACGTTGCTCTGCCAGTTTGTCTCATTTAGCACCTTTTTCCTGTAGTTCTACATGTTTTTGTTGCTGTCTGACTGCAATAAGCTATGTTAGCAGTCAGGGACCTCACCTTCTTCAGGCATCCTGGTTGTGCATCCCCCTTCAGTTCTTGTACATTATCTGTGTGTCATCCCTCAAGTGCCTTGCACAGAAATGTAAGATTTATTCATCTTCTCCTGTTTAGTTTACTGACATTTATCAAACTGATTTAGAAAGATGCTTATTTGAAATAAAATGGGCAGATCTATTTTTAGATGAAGTCATAAATAAATGCTTGGTCTCATTTCTTAAGACTCATCATGCAAATATATTTCCTCAGAGCAAAAACTCATCTAGCATGCTTTTTTTCCCAAATTGAACCTTTCTTGTGTTTGTCTGTTCTGATGTTTCAGATACTGAGGAATCCTGTAATTTTATGGAGAGATGCATCTTACCGTGCAGTTTCCAGATTGGGAAAGAAATCGTCATCCACTGGTTTAAGACACCAAGAGACCTTCGTGTCCACTCGTACTACCACAGCAAAAACCAGTTTGGACACCAGGACCAGCGCTTCAGAAACAGGACTTCAGTGTTCCAGGACCAGATCCGCAGAGGAAATGCCTCACTCCAGCTGACAAGTGTGGAGGTTCAGGATGAGGGCAGATATAAGTGCCACACCAGCACCATCAAGGGAAACCAGGAGTCATTTGTCAACCTAAAAGTAGATGGTATGAGAAAATTGCAGTAAACATCAGTTCATTTATAAATGTGCTATCAGATTACTCACTGCTTGTAATCTTCATTTATTTCAGCTCCAGTTAAAGAAGTCAGTCTTGATCAGGTTGAAAACTGGATCAGCTGCAGGTCAGAGGGGATCTACCCTGAACCTCAGCTCTCCTGGTCCACCAGCCCTCCATCCAACATCACCTTCACTAACACCACCACAGTCAAGCGGACTGAACAGGTGCTGTATAACATCAGCAGTTCTCTGATGCTTTCAGCCGGTGTTTATGACCTGCTCTTTATCTGCACCATCAGCACTCGCAGGAACAGGAGGAGAGCCACTTTGCAGAGACTATGTGAGTATTTCAACCAACTCAGATTCTCAAACTTTGGTGCAGAGCAACTGTAGGTGGGTCAGCTACTCAAGGGCCCAGTACGACGTACACACAAGACGTCACTTGTGCTTTCGGTTTAAAATAACAAACTCGAGTATTGCCTGAGAAGAGCTGTGCAGTTAAGGACATGGCATCACTTTTAATAAATTCACTGTGATTATATGCATGCAGATGTTTACCTTGGATACATGTAACTGGGTCTGAATTGTGTAGGAATGTTTGGTTTGAAGTATTGGTGGGGACCCGATTGCTTCCTTGTAGTTGGAGTATCTACTGTGGTTTTCGTTGTCTTTCAGCTCATATCAGTGGTCCCAGTACTGGTGTAACAGTCACCTGCACCTCTCCAAACACTTCACTCACCAACTTCAGCCTCGTCTGGAAATTCAACCACACTCAGACCATCGTGAACCAGACTGGGACCAACTTTACCTACTCGGTGTCAGATGAGTGGAGGGAGAAGGTGAAGAATGTGTCTAAGTCAGGCAGTCTCATGCTAAAGGACTTATCTGCAAAACAGGAGGGGCTGTACACCTGTAAGCTCAGTAATGCTGAGGAGACTCACATTACCCACATCCACCTGAGAATGATCAAAGGTGAGATTAAATTAACCTAAAAAGTCAGAAAATAAGTGTTGGGGGTTCTTTTTGTTTGTTTGTTTTTTGCCTGTCCCGTGTGGTACTTTACCAATCAGAATTGTTGTCTGAAGGCCAAGAAAGATGCCCAACAGATTTAGTTTTTCAAGTGGAGAAAATATGGCAATGTCCTATTGGTCCACTTGATTTATCTGTTGTTGTTGTAGTAATAATGATGATAATAATAATAATACTAACAGCAGAACAGGTTGACGTTTCCAAAGTTTATTTACAACATCAGTGCAGAATATATACAGTGAAGGGGAAAATCCAGGGTTCCAAAGGTCCAAGGGGAAGCTCTCTCACACTCGTTCTCGTCTTCACACCCAAACTCACACACGTTCGCACAGCAGGAAGGTCACAGGTCCGGGGAGGAAAACTATCGCACAGGAGAGGGAAATTATTCACAAGTCGCAAAATACTTAAGCACAGTCACGGGAGCTGAGAGGATCACTAACGTATCTCGCACAATCATCCAGCGACGAGAAGAAGCTGCGCCCCAGCCTCAAATAGTGGACAGGTAATGACAGCTAATTGCGAACAGGTGTGTGGGCCAAGGGTGGGCGCCTGCAGTGAGCTCCGCCCAGGCAGAGAGGAGGGAGAGAGAGAAAGAATACAAAACACATGTAGCCTTGCGGGGTCGGCTGGGCAGGCACAGGCACCATGACCGTTTGAGGGCAATTTAAAGGTCTGTAGATTTTAAAATGTCTTCTGTACAGGAAACTGTAGAATATCAGCATCATTACTGGATTGTATTTACAAAGTTTAAAAGAAAGAGGAAAAAATATAGAAACTATTTTAACTGCATAGTTTTTTACTAGATTTGAACTGGATTCCTTGCGGAATTCCTTGAGGAATATATTAGTAGAAATTGACTCTTCTGTTTCAGGACATCACATTAACCTTGTAGCCATTATCACAGCTTTGGGGTCTGGAATTGTACTGATCGGCTTATTGACAACTGCTGCAATCTGCAGCACACAGAGAAGGGTAAGAGGCCTGCATTGCACTTTTCATAATTTATTATTTTGCACCATCGAAACTGAAAGGGTAAAGCTGTACGGGCTGACTGAGTAATAGGCAGGAGTAGGGCTCAAACACACTACTCGGAAACACAGGTGAATTAACTAAAAAGGTGTCTCCATTAAACTGAAACAAAGTACAATATAACATGAGTTAAAAAACAAGGAAAATTAAAAGTTCAACTCAACAGGGAAAATGTACTTTGACGGAGAACACAACTGTGAGGGGCAATGAGACAAAGGAGAGTGAGAGACTTACACAATATTTACACATTAGGAAACTGAGGAGATGGGAAATGCTGAGCTAGTCTGTCTGCATCATTCTGCCATCATGAGGGAAACTTAGCTGTTCATGTTGGAGTTGATAATTTTTGAACTACTGTTACTAAACACATTTAAGTTAGATTCATAGAGTGAAAGGTACATTTCAGCAGTACAACAATGATTGTGACCATGCTGTAATCTAACAGCTATTTTATGTTTATCATTGTTCACTGATTTGTTATTCATTACTGCAGCTCTGCTCCTGTTTGTTGCTGCAGCAACTCAATACCTGTTTTCACTGCAGCGATTCTGCTTCTTTTCATCAGTCAACGCCGAGTGTTACCAACACCAGGACCATGTCTGAGACTGCAAATCCTGAGCATCCTGAGCCTGAACCTTTGCAGCCAGAGCTACAGTGTCCTTATCCAACTGATCCAGGGGCTCAGTATCCAGAGGTCCCCAAACCAGCTGATCCAGAACCCAGGAGCCTCAGGTTGCCTGTGTCAAAAGAACCAAAGACCTGCACTAAGAAGATTATCTCTAGTCATGATGGTGCCATACTGTAAATTTGGCTTTTTCTTCAATCATGTCATGAAAGCCTTACACTTTGGTGTCCTCAGAAGCTCATCTCTGGTTTTGTAGATGATGTGGTTATGTTGGTTACATCAGGTGGTGGCTCCAGCTCTCACTGGAGCCGACACAGCAGAATGATAATTAACATCTCCTCCAGGTCTGAAACTGTGGTCCTCAGCTGGAAAGAGGTGACAAGTCCACTCAGGGTCAGGAACAAGTTGCTGCACCAAGTGGAGAAGTTTAGGTATCTCAGGGTGTTTTTCACCGGTGAGGGCAGCAGGAGATTGTGGACATGGATGAAGGGATGCAGACGCTGCATCTCTCTGTTTAGTGAAGAGAGGGTCAAGCATGAAAGTGAAGTCATCATTCACCTGTCCATCTATGTCCCTACCCTCACCTATGATCATAGCTCTGAATAGTGGCTCAAAGAATAATATGACGGAGACAAGTAGCATAAATGAACTTTCTCTGAATTCTGGCTGGCCTCTCCCTTACAGACAGGGTGAGGAAATCAGCCATCCGAAACGGGCTCAGAGTAAACTTCTACATTGAAAGGAACCAGTTGAGGTGATTCGGGAAACTGGCAAAGACACGGGATAATGAGAGGATGGGCAACAGGTGGGAACACAGTTGGAACGCATTACTCCCTAAAGAGACAGAGGAAGCAAAACAGAATAAAATGCACACAGGATGAAAGACTCACTGATTTAACTAAGCAGAATATGGATCCGTGTCTGTCTAATGTTATATTTTTAAGGCTGTCATGGTTTTGTCATGGGGCCTCAAATTCCTCGTGGCAGAATATTTGCTGTTTTTCTTATTATTGCAGGGTTGGCAACCAAAGTAAAACTTTCTGGAACAGCGCTGTCCCCTGGTGGGTAAGGTTTTAGTTACAAAATAGTTTTTCAGTTACTGAATGAGAAAGAAAGGATGGACACAGTATATCTTGTCATTTCAGTGCTGTAATAAGATATTGTGGGTTTAATTGCATTACACATTAAAACAAGTATCTCTGTGCTTCTAAGGCACTTAATACATTTCAGCTCCACCAAAGAACAAACTACTGCACAGTTAGCAGCTTTAACAGCAGCCATCTGACAGTAGGGCGCTTCAACTGTGACTAACAGTTTCTTCCTTTTAAAAGGAGTTTTTCTTTCCCACTATTGCTATGTACAGCACAACATAGTTCCGAAAATGAAGACATTAATGTGCATAAATCTAGTAGTTGTAGTGGCCTCCTAAGATCCTACATCCTCATATGAGGACATTACGTTTATTTTCTCACTCGCACTGCACAAATTATGTATAAAGCAATAAACAACCTACTTCCTGCCAATATTCTAAAAAGAATTCTAACAAAAGAACAGGGATACAATTTGAAGGGGGAATTAAATGTAAAGCTTCCGTGTATCTGTACAACACTAAATTTTTTTGTATCTCTGCAAAGCACAGGGTGTGTGTGTGAGTGTGAGTGTGAGTGTGAATAAAATCTCTGCTCTTGCTCTTGACGCATTTTTCTCCTCTCCTCCTCTCCTCTCCCTTAGCTTCCCTGCTTAGCCTCTTATGTCCTTGTCTAGTCTCGTGTTTTTTGTATTACTTTTCCCTGGAACACTCTCTCACAGTCTGTTCTCTAAAACCTAAAAAAGGAATTATGGATTGGATCAACTGGTCCCTAAATGCAATTGACACCCCTTTCTCAACGAGAAGTCTGGGCTCGGGTGAGCCTGAGTGCTGAAGATATCTACCTATTCGGAACCATGGTAACAGGGTTCTGGCTGATCGGAGCTGGCTTGGCCCTGGCTTATCGAAGAATTAAGGAAGCGGAACCGGCTGTTCAAACCTCCACAAGGCTGCCCGCTGGGATTGAAACGATGGGAAGAGACGTGAGTTTCTCAAAATGGGCTCATTGAGTGCAGCACGGATGAGATCTTGGAGAAGCTTACAGCTGCCGTGAATACTCAGAATAAGATCACTGAGTGCAGACTGGATTACATCTCGGAAGGGCTAGCTCGGAATAACATCTCTGAGCACAAATTGGATCACATCTCGGGGAGGCACACTGTCGTGAGTTTCTCAGAATCGGCTCCTTGAGCACAAGAATGACAAAATCACAGAACGAAGTATGGCGAAGCTCGCGGCTCTCCAACGGGAGATTGAGAGACCAGTGTTGGACTGTAGAACTGCTTTGAAATTCATATAAGCTGTTCGCACTAAAGTAAAAAGCACCATCACTTCATGCGGATACCTTCTCGGCGCCAGCTGCAGTCGCAAGACTGGAGCCGAACAAAAACACCCAGATAACGACTGTGTTTAGACTGTTCCTTCCCATTCTATGCAAGGCCACCTGGGTTGGCTGGAAGACTGTTTACTTAGCCTGGCAGGGCGAAGGACACTGTCTCAGCTGAACTCTGGACACACACATACATATACACTGATATGCACACACTCATCCCCCCTCCCTTTCCAAACGCCTTCGACGCTTATTCCCTTCCGATGCTGACGGTGGATCATGGAGCCCGGATGTACTGTCTACACTGGCTGTCTCTCACCCTTTACCCATCCTTGTTGCTTGTCATGTGTTTCTTTGGTGTATTAAGAGTTTTTTCATGTGCTATGTGCAGAGGTGTTTTTTTTCTGTTCTCAAACTGATCTCCCTGTTGGAGCTCAGTCTGGGGGGAGTTATTTTTTTTCTCCTTATCTTTCCTCATGTGGTGCATTTTCCATTGTTATACCTCTCTGACCTGTCTTCCCCATGTGATGTTTTGTGTAATGTATGTATGGTCGGAGGGTAAGATGGCGCCGCCATTGCGTGCAATAGGTCGGCAGCCTTATGAAATTTCCCCTTGTGGGACTAATAAAGGTATATCAAATCAAATCAAAAAATACGTGTTAATTACACTATTAATTACTAAACAGTGGAAAAGGGGTGGGATTTAATGAGCTTATGCTTCTTGCTACTCCTTGTCGAACATTTAAGTTGTTTTGCTTTGTTTGTTTGTCCCTTTTTTCTCTGTCGTACTATTTTAATACGTGTTATACACGTGTTCAAAATAAAGATTCAATGCAAATACATTTTGAATTTTCTGCACAGTATTATTTATTCTGCTAATATTTTGCTAAACAATGAGGACTTTATTGTTTTATGCTGTAAAATACAGCTATCGTCTCTATATTGTCCAAACTTTTAGATAGTTGAAGCAAATGTTTGTTATCCTCGTTTCTGGAATAAGAAAATAATTATAATGAAGGTATTAATTCTTTAATGATACTGAAAATTATGTTTTGTTTACTTTGTTATCTAATTTTTATCGTCTAATTTCTGTTAAATTTTTTTTTCTGTGTGTATTTGGATGTTCGCCTATGTGAGTGTGTTCATGCAGCTCCATTGATTATTTTGCTGTTGTTATTGGCCAGGATATCCTTGTAAGAAAGTCTCATGTACCCGCATTGTTACTTGAAGTGTTTTAATTTAAAACACTTCAAGTAACAATGCATATCTCCATACGCTCCCCTTTCTCGCTCTCGGCAGCTCACGTTTTGTTTTTTAAGGCAGCCTAGTCACGTGACCGCGCAGCAACAAACCAATGTGGAGCAGGAAGAAGGGGGCGGAGCAAAGTGTCGCTGCAGGAGGGGAAGTGTTTGCACTGACAGAGCAGCTTTTTCGTGAAACGGGGGCAAAGTACTGAACTTATTGGAAAGAAATTATAAAAAGCATCGATTCAATATCATACCACCCATCATACCCACGTTAACGTCTACATTTGAATCGATCCTCTTACCCTTGTCTCCTGGATCGTAGCTGAGATCAGCGTTAATCACGTGGGTCTCTGCTCCCTGATCTGTTTCCTGTGTTTGGAAAGAGTTCCAGCTTCATCACGGAGTTTCTCTCGGTTTGTGGGCTCATCTAAAGGTAAGCACCGAGCTAACTTTACTGTGAGTTCAGTTCATGTTGAGTTTAGCTCCTGAATGAGGTCTTCTGCTGCTCTCCTCGGTGTCTGTTCACAGTTTATTGTGAACACGTTGAGAGAAGAGTGAGAGAGTGTTTGGAGAAAAACACCAACTAATCATTAGCTCAGCATGCTGGAAGAAGTTGAGCGTTTGCTGGCAGAAAGTTGGAGCAGAAAAGTCTTTTCATTGTCCCTGCAGCTGTTTTTCTGCCTGCACCAAACCTCTACAGCAGGGGTCTCGAACTCCAGGCTTCGAGGGCCGGTGTCCTGCAGGTTTTAGATGTGTCCTTGATTCAGTACAGCTGATTTAAATGGCTAAATTAGCTCCTCCAGCATGTCTTGAAGTTCTCCAGAGGTCTGGTAATGAACTAATCATTTGATTCAGGTGTGTTGACCCTGGGTGAGATCTAAAACCTGTAGGACACCGGCCCTTCTATTTGAAGTGATAACAGGAAATGGATGAGAGCTAGTGATGGCCAAATGAAGCTTACTGAAGCTTGTATTGAAAAACGGTTCATTACTCGAAGCTTTTCAACACAGTCCTCTCTGGTGACATCTGGTGGCCAAAAATATGAAGAGCAGCTTGAATCCACAAAATAAAACCTACTGCTTCATTATGATTGCCCACTCTACAGAGTGGAGTTCTGTCTGATATCGGGCCACCGTTGTGTTGCTTTGAACGCGTATTTTTTGGTGTTAAAAAAATGTTGTTTATTTCTTTAATAAATAATTTTGACCAGTAAACTTTCATGGTTTGAACATGCACCATGGCGTGGTCTTTCTTTGCTTGTGACTTCTTGATGTTGGTAAATACAATAATTGAAAAATACCACGTTACATATAACATACATATAATAATATACATTATGGAGTATGCTTCTGCTGTGAGGTCCTGCCTCCATGTACTTATGCAGTTAATCGCCGGAGGGGTATATTTATAAATAATATTATATTAGGGAAATTTTCCTATACATATTTTTGACCTGGGAGTAGAATTGATTGTGAAATGGAAAGGGAAAATGCTTATGAACTTGCAAATTCAAAACATGATGCATTTAAGGAAACCCTTTTTCATTTTTATTTAAGAAGAGAATTAATTCCACTGTGCGATGGCCGAACCTGTTCCTTTTCGTGGAGATAATTTCTCCTGCCTTAAGGAAAATCCCTTCACATGGCACAGAAGAGGCCGGACTGGTAGAGATGCAGTTATGGCCCCACAAACTATCAGCTAAAGAGAATAAATAAATTAAATTGCTGCACATTTTGTAGACTAACATTTTAAGATTATTTTTTAAAATAAAATATATCTTTTTATAACATTAAATGTTACGAGTCAAATGGAAGTTTTTCTAAAGTTATTTAATGATATTGATATTGTGAAAAGCAGATTTCTGACATTTTAAGTTTTTCCCGATATCAGATAAAATAAACACGCACAAAACAAAAGCAAACACCCAGAACACAAAGCTGGAAAACCCACCCGATTGACCAAAATCAACTCCCACACAACAGAACCAAATCTCTCAGTAGAATGATCAGTGGTTCGCTGTCACCATCAAAACACTCCACAAATCCCGCAAATGATTCACTTCATTCCATTTGAATCAGGTACCGAAGCAGTTACGTGCGTAATGAAGCTTCGGACGTCACTGGTCACGTGACTTTTGCCAAACGAAGCAAGCCTCGACACAGTGCTTCTGAACCAGTGTGTTGTTTTTTTCGAGACACGCTCCGGAGCGTCAGCTTCAAGCTGGCCATCACTAATGAGAGCGATCTGCTGCAGTATCAGGGTCACAATAAACTTTATTGTCCAGCTGCTGTGGATGAACACATGAGATGAACTGAACTCCTAAAATGAACACACAGGACAAAACGGAAATTGAAGGAGACAAAAAGATAAAGACATGCAGCAGTGACTCGGTCACTGCAACATACTGTTCAAGTGGGCACAAGTAATCCATGGTGCCTTTAGGTGCACCTCGTATACCTAGAAGTCTACACTCCAAAAGCCACAGGAGTTCACTCCAAGCATTTATTAAAACCACTCATTCTTATGATGTGAATATTTTAACCACGTGTTAATCAGCAAGCTCCACCATATTCTTGTTCACCCTTTCTCTGATCTCATTAATGAAACCTTTTGTAATAATTATATAACAAAGACTTGTGCATTAAACATGCCCTGTACTTTAGGTATGATTCCAACGCCATAAAAACCTCCACGATATTCTGTGTTTTTATATGATTAGCTGGTTTAACTGAAGACATGTAGTTATTAAATCCTGAAATCATCATGTCCCATTCACTTCTACATTAACAGATGTTACAAATTTAAAAATAAATAAATAAAAGCTCCTCAAGTACCTGTGTAATCACTTTAATAGTGGTTACATACCCAAGTCATTTCTTTACTACAGTTCTAATTAAAAATCTCTGTCTGTATGACATGTTGATGAACAGGTGCTGCTGGATATAAATGATTCCATGTAGATATAATGGGCATGACTTATCTGATAATTAAAGAAATTCACAAGGTTAAATTAGTTTGTCTTTTTCACGGAGACATTTGGAGCAAGCATATAATGAAGTATACTGGTTACAATGTAATATTTTTGATGTAGAATATAATAAACCTATTAAAAATACCTGTAAAGCAATGCATATGTTTTATTGTCACTTTAGTTTTGACCCTGTTTAACAAACACTTTGTTGAATTGGTAATAAAAAATTAGTTTTTTTGATAACTTTAATATTGATATAATGTTAGCTCTTAATTACTCAAAATACCACAAAAATTATAAGAAAGCAATGATAATGTGTTTATGTCAACCAGGAAACCTGAAACTGTTTTAAAAAAAAACTTTTCTGGCTTGAGTTTCCGATGCACCTAAAGGCACCGTGGCTTCTCTACTGTGTCCACACATGCTTCTTTTCCAATAGTTCCTAGTCAAGTCAACTCTATTCTTAACTCATTACAGTCGAGTACCAACTCAGTGTACTTAGGGCCGTTACAGTAACACGGAGAAGTGAAGAATCTGGCATCGTGGTGCCAGGACAACCACCTCCAGCTGAAAGTCGGCAAGACCAAGGAGCTGGTGGTGGACTTCAGAAGGAGTCAGTATAGAGACTACAAGCCCATTATCATCAATGGAGCTCCAGTGGAGAGGGTGCAGTCCTTCAAGTATCTTGATGTCCACATCTCCTCAGACCTGACATGGTCTGCCCACATTCAGATCCAGACCAAAAAAGCTAGGCAGCGCCTGTACCACCTCCGACAACTGAGGAAGTTCAGGGTCTCTCCAAAGATCCTCAGGAATTCTATACAGGCGCTGTGGAGAGCATCCTCACACAGAACATCACATCGTGGTTTGGGAACAGCTGTGTTAAGGACCAAAAAGCTCTCCAGGGAGTGATCCGTACAGCAGAACGCTGCTGCAGGATTGCTCTCCCCCCGCTTCAGGACACCTACACCAGGAGATGCCGGACTAGAGGAGCACAGATACTGAAGGACCCGTCCCATCCTGGCAACAAACTGTTCCAACTTCTGCAATCCGGTAGAAGGTTCCGCATCATCCGGGCAAGGACAGAGAGACTCCAGAGGAGCTTCTATCCCCAAGCCATCCGGGCCCTAAACAAACACACACCCGCCCTCTCACATCATCTATGATGTACTGAGACAGGATTCTCTTCCAGACACTCTAAACCCACCGGCACAATGTACATTTCAAATTCCTTTAATTTTAAATATGTTTATATTGTCTATTCTGTAAAATAGTCAGATTGTCTATTCTTATTTAATTCACTTGATGTACAGAATTGACCTGCTTACTGCTACTACTGCACATTCACCTAATGTATATACTATATATACAATGGGGACAACCAGGGATTTTGAAATTTTGCGAGCCCTGCATATCCCACAAAACTGTATAAATCCAAATCCATCCTTTGAGATATGAGTTTAAGGCCCTGTCATAGTAAAAGGGCTGCTTAGAACCAATGTCACAGTTACTCCTGAAGTGTTACTTAATAAGAGAGTTACCCCACTTTGCAGTACAATGATTTCTACAAAGAGTCACAGAGTAACATTTGTACTTTTAACACATGAGACACTTTGACTCTTCAGTGCAGTGTGGAGCCTAACAAAGATCTGTTTTGTACCCAGCTGATCAGCAGGAGGAGAAGAGTCTGACGGAGCAGCAGAGGAACATTTTCAGCCACCTGGACTCAGCTGAGTCACTATAGAGGAAACAATGAGCTCAACACAGAAGGTGAGGAAAATATTGCTGTTACATTTTTTTGAAACTGATGTTAAAAGACAAAATAAAAGGTCACATTTTAACAGGACACTGAAACAAAGACTTTAAAAATCAAGATTAAAATTAAAACCACACATTTTCATACATTGAATATTTTTTTTCAGTGAGCATCATTCAGGACATTTCGTTTTGATAACAAGAACTGAGAGAGTTCTGAAGGCAGGAGGAATCTAACCCTGTATTATCAACGTATACCTAAGAAAGTGTAATTCCTTATCAGGATGTTCAAATAATGCTTTGAAATTATGTTAAGGATTACCAGATAAAGTAATTAAATCATGAACTGTCACGCTGTGCTAATAAATGTTACAAACAAATAAAAGAAAACATGGGAAAGTATAGACCTGCTACACATTTAGTGCCATTCTGAGTTAACATTTGTGTATAAGGAGTCGCTGAGTTACTTTTAAAAATAACCCTTTGTATATGTAAGTATGTATGTGTGTGTGTGTGTATATATATATATATATATATACATATATATATATATATATATATATATATATATCTCACATCATGACATTAATTTACATTCACTTAATTTCAATATTTTTCCCTTTCTTTATAGTTCGAGAAGATCATATTTTTATAACTCTTGTTTGGACATTGCTTTAATTCGATATTCAAACTTTTCCACAGTTTCACTCCATGCACAGAAACACAAAAGCTTTTTCTTGTAGTTCATACCTTCCCTGTTTTGAAGTTACAAAAAACCCTTAAATAATAACTTCCTTCTTTCGAAAAAAAAACATGCTCTGAATATTATGTGGCAGTTCTTTATTTTTTGCTTTGAATAGACTTTGTGCTGTTTGGAATTTCACTAGAACATCAATTTTCAATATTTCAAACTGCAAAAATAGTGAGTCTGTATGTTCCCTATAATCTGCATTGTGGGTGATTCGAATTGCCTTTCTTTTTTTTCTCTCTCTCTCTTTTATTTTTTATTTTTTTTGAAGTGTATAAAGTGAATGTAGTGTTGTTTTATAGTTGTTGCCCCAGACCTCTGCACAATAGCTTAAGTATGGTGAAACCAGTGAACAATATAGAATATGAAGTGATGTTCTGTCTAATACCTGCTTTGGCTTGTTTATTATTGCAATGCTTTGTGATACTTTGGAATGAATATATCTTACGTGAGCTCTCCATTTAAGTTTTTCATCTATTATTACCCCAGAAATTTATTTTCATTGACTCTTTCAATATCAACACCGTTTATTTGAATCTTAGCATTTGTATTTAAACTACTATTTCCAAATAACATATGTTTAGATTTATTCAAATTTAATGATAATTTGTTTTTATCAAGCCTTCATGCTGTTTCATCCTCGGGTTTTAAACTAGTATTAATTTACGGTTCATTTTGTTCCATGACTGCATTCCACTCATTGCCTCTGTTTGTATCTCTGTCATTGCAGGACCAACGTGGAGCAGGAGGTCCGAGCACTCAGGAGGCCGACAAGCATCACAGAAGTAAGGGAGAAAAAAAATACACCTGTGATGAGTGTGGGAAGGCTTTTACTCGGCCTGGAAACTTAAAAACACACCAACTCATCCACAGTGGTGTTAAAGCATTCAGTTGTGACTTGTGTGGAAAGTCTTTTACTCAAAAGAGTGCCCTAAAAACTCATCAAAGCCTCCACAGTGGAATTAAAGCATACACCTGTGATCAGTGTGGGAAAAGTTTCACATGGAAACAAGGCTTAGAAAGGCATAAGCTCATCCACAGTGGAGTTAAAGCATACACTTGTGATCAGTGTGATAGAAGTTTTACTCAAGGTAGCCACTTAAGGATTCATCAAGTTTCCCACTCAGGAATTAAAGCATACAGCTGTGACATCTGTGGGAGAACCTTCAGCCATATAGAGAATCGAAACAAACACCAGCGGATTCACACTGGACAGGATGTGTACTGCTGTGATCAGTGTGGCAAACGATTTGTAGCATATAAACATTTACAAATCCATAAATTTACTCACACTGATGAGAGACCCTATAAGTGTGACTTGTGTGATAAAGCTTTTAACGCTCCATATTCCCTGAAAGCACACCAACAGATCCACACCAGAAAGAGACTCTTCAAGTGCAGTTACTGTGAGGTATGTATTTGCATTCTCCTTTCAGAGTATCTAATCAATTCAGGTTATTTGTTTGTCTGTTTGTCAGCAATGTATCATCCACAGTTTTCATGATGTCGTTTTCAAAGTTTGTGTGATGGTAGACACTGATAACTGCTTGAAAAGTTTTAGTTTTGTAAAAATTGGGTCATGGTCACAACAAACATGAAAACCAGTGAAAACTTTAAATTGTGCACAATTATTATCCACAATACTAGGCCTTGGAGGAATGAACATATAGGTTGGCTAAGCATTTGACTTGACCTTCATTCTTTGTGCCCAGGGTTAAAGTTTCAAGAAACCATATTGAGTATTATATCACATGCTAGGGCATGGAGAGAGCTGTACATCACACTTTCTTTTTTTATATATGAAAACCCTCCGCCATGAATTGCTACCTTATCATGGTGGAGGGTTTTGTGTGTCCTGAAGATGCCAGGTGCTATGTCGGTAGAGTCTCCTATGGCAAATTGGTCCTTGACTGAGGGACAGGCACAAAGAGTGATTCAAAAAACCTATGTGAAAGAAAAATCTAGGGAACAGTTCACCTTGCCCTGGGATAGGGTTACCGGGGCATCGCCGAGGCCTGGGGAGGATACCTGAGGGTTAGCGCCTGACGTCCAAGCCTTAGTTCAGGGGTGGCCAACTCCAGGTCTTGAGAGCCGGTGTCCTGCAGGTTTTAGATAACATCCTGGGTCAAAACACCTAAATCAAATGATTAGTTCATTACCAAGCCTCTGGAGAACTTCAATAAATGTTGAGGAGGTAATTTAGCCATTTAAATCAGCTGTGATGGATCAAGGACACATCTAAAACCTGCAGGACACCGGCTCTCGAGGCCTGGAGTTGGCAACCCTGCCTTAGTTCCTAGGACCCAGCTGGGCACAGCTCAAAGAACGGCCCACCACCTGCAAGAGGCACCACACTGCATTTGGGTTTAGTGCACTCTGGTGGACTGATCCCCGGCTACCCAGGCTAGTGATTGGGACATTGAACAACACCTCTCTGGTTAGAAAGGAGCCTTAATTATTGCATTGGGTTCAGAGGTACCGGCTACATATAGTCAGGCTCATCTGAATGTGCGGCTTGGGCTCTGGAACCAGTCTGGATTTGCCCTTTGTGTGAGGTGTCGGGCTTGGCTGGGTATCTTAGTATCCCTTCGGGTTGCTGCCGGTATGGTGGACTTTCTCCAGAATGAGAGGGTTTGTTCCCTATTCCTTTGCCAGTGAATAGGTCCCGACAGTCGTCTGTGCTTATGGGCCGATTGACAGTTTCAAGCAGGGGTGTTGAACTCCAGGCTTAAGGGCTGGTGGCCTGCAGGTTTTCCATAACATGAATTATGTGATTACCGTATTTTCCGCACTATAAGTCGGACTTAAAATCCTTTAATTTTCTCAAAAATCGCCAGTGCGTCTTATAATCCGGTGTACTTTATGCATGAATTCTGGCTGTGTTTACTGTTACGGTAAACACTTCAAGACATGTTGAAGTAATTTAGCCATTTAAATCAGCTGTGTTGTATCAAGGACACATCTAAAACCTGCAGGACACCACCCATCGAGCCCTGGATTTCGACACCTGTGGTTTAAAGTGTGCAGCCTTCTTGGAGTCCATGGTTGGGGTGCTTGAGGGTGCTCCCCCTGTGGACTCATCCTACTGGGAGACTAGTGATGTTCAATTCGTGAACGAATCGTTCAATACTCGAGAATCACTTTACTGACTCGTGAATCATGATTCACAAGCGCAACTGACTCACTGACTCATTCCTGTTGCTGTTAGCAAACTAATTCCATTAGTAGAAATAAAATATATCTAGCTTATAATTAAAATTGTGGGGGGAAAAAACAACAGCCAGTTTCCTAACAAAAACATTTCTGCTCCGAACTGGAAGAAAAAACCCTGAGAAGAAGCTCACATCAAGACAATAGCTCCTCGGTTCACAGTAGCATCGTTCAGCTAGCATGCTAACAGCACATTTGAGTTACTCACCCCCTCCCTTGCTGTGCTGAATCATAGCATAAGCGAATCACTCAGGACTCACTAACCCCCTCCATTCTGGCTCACAGCTCAAACGAGTTGAACGAATCACTGACTCACTCACCTCCTCCCTTCCTGTTACGAATCACTCACTCACTCACTCACCCCCTCCCTCCTGGCTCACAGCTTCTTCTTCTTGTTTGGCAACCAATGTTAAGGCGCTTTACCGCCCCCTGGCTCACAGCTCAGTGGACATTTAGATGAGAAAATATATATTTGACACATTTAAGGAAAATACCAATAAAATAAAATAAAAATAAATAAATGTTCCCTTTAGAATTTTTTTTGCTCTTTTTTGCTCTAAAAAAATAGTTGTTTTCTTTTACAATCATTCATCTTAGCAGTAGGATTTATATTAAAAGAGAAACAAATTAAGTTTGAGTGAAAATATACATTTTTGCACTCTCTGGTCAACTGACTCAGTGACTCAAATGACTCAAGAAACCCGATTCACTTTGGTGAGTGACTCATTAAAACTCGATTCAGTAAAAAGAATCGAATTTACCATCACTATTGGAGACTGGACGTTTTTACAGCTTGGCAAAAGTCTTGAGCCAATTCTGCTCCAATTATATGGTAAAGATAATAAAATACACAATTTTAGTATGTAATGCATCAAGGTCCTAGGTCAAAGATCAAGGTGACACAAAATAGTAAGAAGCTTTTGCTTTAGTTTCCAATGTGTCATCTGCCAACTTTAAATCACTATATTAGTCTCCATTCTGTATTTAGTGAGTCAAACAAAATTCTGTTCTGGATACAAATTTTGGGGTAACAAGTTAAGCGCGTGCACATCTTGAATATGACATGCTTATACTTTTTTGTATAATTTTAGTTATAGTAGTTCAGTAAGGGGTCAGGGGTGTCGAACTCCCCTGATTTGGATCAAGGACACATCTAAGGCCTGGAGTTCGACACCTGTGCTCTAAACATAAAATGTAATTGGACGTCTGCAGAGATGCTCTTTATTTCAGGCGACGTTCAGGATAAAAATGTTGAAGTGACTGACTGACACTGTGTTTGTGTCTTTGTTTAGAAGCAGAGCGACACAGATGGATCCAGTTCTCAACTCTGTCGTTGCTTTAGTGGTGGGAAAGACTTTTTTTGTGACTTTTGTGGAAAAATGTTCAGTCAGCAAACAAGCCTCAAAACACACCAGCAAAAACACACTAGACACAAACTGAACTACTGCAACAAATGTGGGAAAGGCTTCCCCACTCCAAGTACATTAAAACGCCATGAACTCATTCATAGTGGGGTTAAAAAGCACCTCTGTGATCAGTGTGGGTCATCGTTCATCAGTATAAGTCAGCTTAAAAGGCACATGCGAGTCCACACAGGAGAGAAACCATACAAGTGCACACACTGTGACAAAAGCTTCTCACATTCAGGTAATCGTAACCTTCATGAAGCTACACATATTAAAGAAGAACTATAGCTGCGACCAATGTGACAAGAGCTTCAGGAATTTCATGTGGCAAATGAAGGGTTTCACTGTTACCAGTGTGCCAAACCTTCATTTCATATTCTGCTCTCTGCAAACATCTGCAGGATCATGAAGGGCTGAAATCATTCCCATCACTGGATCACAGTGAATCAAAAGAGAGAGAAAGAACAGAGACTGAAAACCCTTGAGATCAGGCTCCACAGAGTTCAGATAGAATCTCCTGTAAAGATCTGATGAGACCGCTATGAATGAAAATGGTTCCCTAGTTCCATTGTAAGCTTTCTAAACTGTTCTGCTTCAGTGTTCATGTCGAGTGGTTCGCTTTGTTGTAGCAGTTGAATGAAGAAAACTGTTGTCGTGTTATCAAGTTTTTATGTAATGTATTTAAAAACATGTTCTGCAGATGTTTTCTTGTTAAGGGTTTTGGTGTTGTGAAATTCTGCAACGGTTAAATAAAAGTTTAAAATGTTAAATTAAGAAATAGTTTGAGCCTTGATTTCACTTCCTGTATTTCAGAGTAAAGACTGAAGTGACAGCCAACCTGATGTAGCAGCCAAGAAAGATTTAGTTTGTCTATGAACAGTGAACACCTGTGTGGATCAACGCGCTTGTTTTCAACAGGTTTCTCCATGTAACGATCTGCTAGAGGGTATGGGGAGCCATAGCCCCATCCCCCAGGGCATGAAGCAGGCATGGAGAAGATCCAGGCCCCAGACATCCAGAGGTCCCAGAAGGTGAGAGCCCAAGGAGGACCACTGGAGGGGTATCTGTGCCAGCCTCCTGGGAAGAGCTGAGGAGAGCCCCAGACGAGGGGTCACCCAGCAGCCCAAGAAGCTAGAGGGGGCTGCAGTAGTGTGCCCACCAGCTCTGTCAGCAGCCTGCTGTGCCAGAGTAAACCGAGCCACAGGCCCAGAGGCCGGAGGCCTAAGGGTCCCCGTACTTCCCAGAAGAGGCCTGACCAAGCCCCGGACACCAGGCCCTGCTGAGCAGCCACTGGGAGTGATCTGGTACAAACTGAAGCGCCCAGCCCCGAACACCAAGAACCACCAACGCACCAACGTTTGAGGGCATCAACCACCCCATACCTCCCTCCGCCCACTCATGTGTAGTATTGCTGCGTGGAGCCCAGAGGGATTGATCTAATGCGGTGGCAGAGGCTGTATCAACTAATGTGATCTATTAGATGGTTTCTATATTGGCTATAACTAAGATTATTTTTATTTCTCCAGTTCATGAGGACCATTTTCTGTCCATTTTCTGTCTTCGTTTCTGTAGTGAGATCATCCAATTTTCCCAACAAGCACAAAAAAGGGGAGATTGGAATGTTACATTTCAGACAAATTGATAAGTCTTCACATATCCCGCGCCAAAACTTCTGAACTGGTGGGCAGAACCTAAGAGCGTAGATGTAATTGTCCGGTATATTGTTCAGAAGAAGCTGAAATGGAAGATAAGGCAAGGAAAGGAAAAACTACAGGAGGAAGATGGAAGAGCAGCTGCAACAGGACAACATCAGAGGGGTTTGGAACAGCCTGAAGACAATCTCAGGACAAAAACCAACCCCCCAGGCTGCAGGAGACTTGGGGTGGGTGAATGACTTAAATAAATATTTTAATAGGTTTGATCAACCACCCACCCCTCGCACAGCATCGTCCCCCCTGCTGCAATCTCCTTCATCTTCAGGGACTGCCTGTCCTTCATCTCAGGACTTCACACCTCTCAGCTTCACACCTACCAGCTCCCAGTCATTACACCCACCCCCGGCTTCTGTGGACTCCAACATACACACCCCTCCCCCAAAACCCCCTCTCTCCATCTCAGCACTTCAAGTGAGGAATGAGCTACACAAGATCAAGGTGCGTAAGGCTGCAGGTCCAGATGGCGTCAGCTCCAGGCTTCTGAGGTGCTGCGCAGATGAACTGTGTGGCATCCTAGGTTATCTGTTCAACCTGAGCCTGTCACTGGGGAAAGTACCACAGCTGTGGAAGACCTGTGTGGTACCGGTACCAAAGACCTCCCATCCCAAGGACCTCAGCAGCTACAGGCCGGTAGCCCTGACATCGCATCTGATGAAGACCCTCGAGAGGTTGGTTCTAAACCATCTGCGCCCCCTGGTGAGGTCTTCATTGGATCCGCTGCAGTGAGGTGACTTTTGTTGTGGTTTGGCGCTATATAAATAAAACTGAATTCAATTCAATTGAATAGATGCCACTTTTTTTTTTAATTGAACCCACATCGAGCATATAAATTGAAATGAGAACTGGGCCCTGAATGGACCCCTGGGGGACCCCACAAGAAAGTGAGGTTTTTAGAGGGTGATGATCTACGGTATCAAAGGCAGCACTGAGGCCAAATAGTTTTAAAATGGCAGAATCTCAAAGTCAATAAATTTATAAAGGTCATTATAAACTTTTAAAAGAGCAGTTTCAGTGTTGTGGTGCACTTTAAAACCAGACTAAAATGCACTAATGCCATTTTTATCTAAAAAGCTGAAGAACGACAATAAAAAGTCAATTAAGAAATTGGTCTGTAGTTGGATAAAACTGCTGGATCCAGATTTTGCTTTTTAAGAATAGGTTCCACCACAGCATGTTTGAAGGCAGCAGAGACACACACACAGACTTAAAATGGCCTGTATTTGTATAGCACTTTACTAGTCCCTAAGGGCCCCAAAGCACTTTACACTACATTCAGCCATCCACCCATTCACAAACTGGTGATGGCAAGCTACATTGTAACCACAGCTGCCCTGGGGCGCACTGACAGAAGCGAGGCTGCCGAATACTGGTGCCACCAGGCCCTCTGACCACCACCAGCAGGCAACGGGTGAAGTGTCTTGCCCAAGGACAAAACGACCGAGACTGTCGGAGCCGATGCTCGAACCGGCATCCTTCTGATTGCAAGACGAACTGCCAACTCTTGAGCCACAATCGCTCTGCTAGACTGCAACTTACAACTGAAGGCAAACACATACCCACAGTGTTAAAACATCCTTCAGTAAATGAGATGGAACAACATCCAGAGTACAACTTTCAGGTTTCAAGTTGTTGATTACTTCATTCAGTAATGGGGCACAAGTATTACAGTTACAAGTATAGTTACAAGTATCATACTAGTAGTAATATAGCATCCACCATCTCCTGCTTGCATATTTCTGAAAACATCTTAGTGGTGTGGCAGCCGTCGATTGAGCCAGCCCTGCAAACCCTGTGGATGGATGATGCAGTGGACAGTGGGAGGAAGCATCCTAAAGCTCTCTTTGCAGACCACCCTGTGTGATTCTCCACTCGCCGACCAAAAGGGACAAACCCCAACTCTCAGTCACAGCACCCCATCCACGTCTGATCTTGCTTCGGCAGATTCAGCAACACTGCCAGAGATTTCCTGTAATCTATTACAATTTTTAAAGAAACGGTCCAGGAACAGGTCACTCAGGTTAATCCTGTGAAAACACCTGTAAATATTTTTTTCTGCGGTGGGGTGACTTTCCTTGTCCTGATCATAGACAAAAAATAAGAGAAGAGAGAAAACCATGGCCACTTTGTTAATCGCTAAATCCAAACGTTTTCACAGCAGAACACAAGAGGAATACAGTCAAATACAGAATACTGGACATCACATGTTCTGTACAGCATTAGGTTTAATGCCCTGATATGGGATCCAGATCCACCAGTGCGGTACGGATGGCCAAGTTAAGGGCTGGGGCATGGACCGTGGCACACCTTCCACCAGGTGGTCAAGGAGAGAACTCAGTCTCTGGCTCGATGGTAAAAAAAAAAAAAAAAAAAAAAGAGGAATAGAAAGCATGAAGTAAGTTGTGAGAAAGAAAAATAAATGTTGACAAAGAAAGGGGTTAAGTCATTTGATGTGAATTAGATGAATGACGAAGAGAGGTGTTTGAAAGTGTGGGTGGAGAGAAGAGAAAGCAGCTTTGAAAGGAAAAAAGGTGGGCAAAATGTGGGGGAAAAGTGAGAAAGGAGGAGAGAGGGAGAAAGCTGACACAGGGCCCATGTCGGCTCCCCTCTCCATAGAACACATCAAGCAACACACCATTTCCCTGTTCATACACATCTACCGTTTTTTGTGCTTATGCCCCACTACAGAAAGCCAAAGCTGACCTGGACTCCTGCTCTCCCCTCTAAACTCTTCAGCGTGACCCTGACCCACCGCTGCAACAGCTGGACCCACCACAACAACCTGAAAACATCAACAGAGCTGCAGGAGGGGAACCACACCCAGCAGAGACGGAGGGCGCTAAACCCAAGGCCTCCTCTCGCTACACAGGAGGAGATGCCCAGACAGGCCTGACAGAGCTGTGACGTCTCGCCCAAAAGAGAGGCCGAGCAACAGAATGCTGACCTCTACAGCGCTGCATTAACACAGTATAAGGCCGTGGCAAACAAGCATGGAGGATCGGGCAGCAGAGGAAAAGGGCGTGGCAGAGGGAGAAGAAGCAATCAGGGTCAAAAGCCTCCTCAAAACGGACAAAACACAGACCAAGATGTAAGATTCTCCTGCTACTCATCACAAGAAGATTCTAGAGCCACAGCAATAACCACAAAGGTTAAGAAAGATCCCTGTGTTAAGACGCTGAGGAAGACAACAAGGGTGTACGACGTGCTCTGCCCTTTCAACCCACAGCTGCGTTGGAATGAGAGAGTGAGGGGTGAAATAGCACCCTCCTCCAACAAGAGTGTGCCAAGCTCCAACTTAGTGACGCACAGGTTGAGGCTCTGTGTCACTGATGAGGGATCAGCGATGGAACGCAGACAACACCTGATAAAACAGTCAGGTAGTTTTGCCTGAAAAGTTCAGTGTGTTTTTTAGTTAAGGTGGTCATTGGTGTGACTTTTTAATTGTTTCACACAAGGGCGTAGATTTGGCATGGACGGAAGGGACATGTCCCCACCAATATCCAGCGATTATTGAATTGTCCCCATCAATAATTTTATCTCTTCGAGTAATGAAAAACAAACCCGATAGAAAGAAAAAACAATCTGTCCACGTCTCATTCACCTAGCGGTGCAGAAAGAGTTAAGTCATGTTCTCTCCTACATCATGTGACAAATATGGCCAATGTGATTGGCTGTGCCTTTCAGGGAGTTCTGTTTAGTTTTAGCAGCGGTATGCCTGCGCTGCGAGGACCTGCAAGGAGGAGAGGAGGACGGCAGCAAAAAGGAAGAACCTGGATATAAGAAAGTATTTTTCAAAGAAACCTGTAAGTCACTTAAAGTCAAGTTCACTCATAAAATGTGCCCGTCAAAATAACGTTACATGCTATGCTAGGCTTTGGCCCACATCAGTCTTAAATTGTATGAATAACGTGTTTTGGAAACTAACTGCACAACAGGCAGCACTATTAGTTCTCTCAGTCTCAGAGTAGCATTTCTAATTTTGATTGAAACTGTCAGAGAAAACGGCAGCCTCGATCAAGCCAGGATATTAGTTTACAGAGGCTGTACCATGTCCACCAGGAGAGACTGGACAGTATAGATGTAAAACCAATATGCTAGCAGTTTATCTCAGTTAATGAGAGGAGAAAGCATGTGTTTGGCTCCTTCACATTGTGGACATTGAGTTGTTGTGTGGGACACCAGTAGTCCGTGTCTGTTGCTGTAACAGTAGTTCATCTTGATGCATTTTCAATCATCCAGGAAAGTAAATTTCCAAAAGTTGATTCTGTTCATCTGGACGTAGCGTTTCCAAGTGACTTCTTCAGTCTCAGCTGACTGCAGTCTTCCCCAATCTTATAAACAGTACATTTGTATAATGACTGAAACCAGCCCACTGAAGGAACAATGGGCTGGGAGGTCAGTTCCTTAATCATAATTATGCAAATTACCATGACTATTGATCAACAACCACTGACCAAAACCCACAGATCAAAGACCACTGATCAATTGCCATGAGTAATTGATGAGTAATTGATGTTATGCAAATGTACTGTTTATAAGATTGGGGAAGACTGCAGTCAGCTGAGACTGAAGAAGTCACTTGGAAACGCTACGTCCAGATGAACAGAATCAACTTTTGGAGATTTACTTTCCTGGATGATTGAGAATGCATCAAGACGTTTTAACTAGGGATGGGTATCGTTTAGGTTTTATCCGATACCGGTGCCAAACCGGTACTTTTGAAACGGTGCTGGTGCTTAAACGGTGCTCAAACCGGTGCTTAAAGAATGGAGAACACAAAATTGGTCCAAAAACCTCTCATGTTCAGCTGTTTTTTTTGTAAAAAGATAACAATGTTAGCCTTTTCTTCAGCTATAGGGCATATATGGTATCACTCTTGGCTGGAAGCAGTGCTTAAACAATGGAAAAAACACAAACTTTGTCCAAAAACCTCTCATGTTTAACTGTTTTCCACTTTTTCTTTGGTCATTTTAGCCTTTTTGGCCACGGTGAAGGAAGTATCTGCCATCAAACAAGAAGACAGTCGAATGTAGCTATGATGATGTTTGCTAGTTCACCTTACATGCATTAATTTAATAACGTGGTTAGCCTACTCAACGTAAATTACACACGAACAACATTAAGCTACTCACGCAGAGAAGAACGGCTGCTGCTGTCATCATCATCCGTCATCATTTCTGCTACACTGGCAGGGCTAGGGGCCAGGACTCTACTCTTCGGGTTTTTGGGGGATGTTGCTAACTCCGGGTCCGATAACAGGCACCACACCCACAGTAGATGTGCTCGGTCTGAGGTCTCGCAGCAAGCTATCAAATACGGCGCATTTCTCGGCTTTAAAAAAAAACGCTACGCGTCGCCAGGTGTTTCATCGGATTCGAGGTGTTACCTCCTTTGACAGTATCACAGTATCAGCTTAAAGCACTTGTTGCAGGCTGCTGAGTTTGCATCTTTTGCTGCGAAGTACAGCCAGACTTTTGACCACTTCACCTTGGGCATTTTTAATCTGTAGCTCTGCTCTAAAAGAACGTACGTACCTGGCCCCGCCTACTATCCTCAGAAACGTAAAATGATTGGCTAGAATCGAAAGTGTATCACAGCTCAGGGAAAAAAAAGCACCGAAATAAAGCACCGAAATGTGCGCTGCTTTTCGGTCTGGTTACTACCGTTTATGTCAGAACCGGTGCCATCATGGCACCGGACACCGGTACCCATCCCTAGTTTTAACACACTTTGGCAAGGACTGCCTAAAGCTTGTACGTCAGTATGAGCAAACAGCACGTAAGATGGAGGACTACAGGAACCACCTGAGATTCAGCCTCAGATGCCGACAAAACAGGATTACTCCTAAAAGTCTGCAAATGAGCTCTTCAGTTAAAGGCTTCCGGGCAACAAAAATCCTCCAGAAGGCACAGCATCAGTTGCTTAATGAACGGGTGAGGCAAAAAATTTTTACCATCGACATGCTAAAATCTCAAGAGGAGTGGATCCGACAGAGACTGACAATGCTTTTAGATGAGAATACTCTTAAAAAGGTGTTTGACTTTACTGAGAAGGCTCGTCTAACACAGCACAAGAAGTCTAAAAGCAGGCAACAAAGGAAGTTTGACTTACTTGTTGTACGTCGGAAACCACCGCAAAATACGGAGAGTGTTCTCAGTGGCCAGAAGAGACAAGGATGCGACACGGAGTATGTGGACAAGTGGGTGAATAATTTGTCTGACAGACAGCTGAACCCAAACAGAGAAAAACATCCTCGCTAAAGGGTTGAATTTTGCTGTCACACCGAGACAAATCCCGCTAGTGGAGCTGATCACAGCCACAGAAACAGCAATTCGTAACAACAATATTGCAGAAGTGGAAGCAGATCAACTACGGACAAAAGTTTCAGCCTATCTCAGCAACGCAAAGCCCCCAGCATCCAACATCACCATGGAGGAGAGGAAGGCACTCACATCACTTAGTGATGACAACAACATTATCATCCTTCCGGCAGACAAGGAAAGGTGCACAGTATTGCTACACCAGAAAGACTATCATGAGAAGATTTGGTCACTGCTCAGTGATGAAAATACTTATGAGCCCCTGAAACGAGACCCAGGAAGTGGTTACAGGAAGAGGGGGATAGACTGTCTGAAGCAGTTAGAACAAGACAAGGCTATTGACCGGACCTCATACCACAGGCTGTACCCAGGGGAGTCTACACCAAGTCTGTATGGTTTACTGAAAATACATAAGCAGGGTGCACCTTTAAGACCGATTGTCTGCATGATCAACTCTGTCACCTATAACATCTCCAAGTTTCTGGCTTCGATCCTCAACCTGCTGTTGGGCAGCTCTGAACACTACATGCAGAACACCCTGGATTTTGTTGAGAAGGTGAGAGATGTCATTATGGAGGCAGATGAAACCATGGTCTCATACGACGTTACATCTCTCTTCACTTGCATCCCAGTCATGGAAGCGATGGAGGTAGTCCGTAAGAGATTACAGGATGACACCAACCCTAGCAACAGGACCGCTCTCAGCATCGACCAAGTGTGTTTGCTTTTGGAACTGTGTCTTCATTCCACCTACTTCACATACAAGGGTCAGTTCTACAGGCAGATACATGGGTGTGCCATGGGCTCCCCAGTTTCACCCATCGTGGCCAATTTGTACATGGAAGAAGTGGAAAAGAGAGCTTTGCTATCCTACCCTGGAACACCACCAAGCCATTGGTTCAGATATGTGGATGACACCTGGGTGAAAATAAAATCTCAGGACGTACTACACTTCACGGATCACATTGACTCGGTGGACCGACACATCAAATTCACCAGGGAGGATATGAAAAGTGGCAGGTTAGCCTTCTTAGACTGTGAGATTTCCATCAGTAATGGGGGATATCTAAAAGCTGACGTGTACCGTAAACCTACACATACGGATCAGTATCTAAGGTTTGACTCTCATCATCCACTGGAGCACAAACTGGGTGTCATCAGGACGCTACAACACAGAGCGAACACCATCCCCACTGACACAGTGGCCAGGGAGGCAGAAGAACAGCACATCAAGAAGGCCCTGAGTAAATGTGGTTATCCCAGCTGGACTTTTGTCAAAGCTGGAAAGGCACCTAAACAAAGCTCCAGCCGATCCAGGAGAGAAGGACAACCGCTGCCAAAGCGAAAACCTGTAGTGATCCCATATGTGTCAGGAGTATCGGAACAGTTGAGACGCATTTTTTCTAAACACCGGGTCTCTGTGGCTTTTAAACCCCAAAACACGCTGCGCCAAAAACTGGTCCACCCCAAGGATCGGGTCCCCCGACACAAACAGAGTAACATAGTGTACGCTGTTAAGTGCCAGGAGGATTGCCAGGATTTATACATCGGAGAAACCAAACAACCTCTGGCGAAGCGGATGGCACAACACAGAAGAGCTGCCTCGTCAGGCCAGGACTCTGCAGTCTATTTACACCTACAGGCCAGTGGACAATCTTTCAATGATGAGGATGTTCACATCCTGAACAGGGAGGAACGCTGGTTTGAGGGCGGAGTCAAGGAGGCCATTTACGTGAAAAGGGAAAGACCATCTCTGAATCGAGGAGGGGGCCTAAGGGTACATCTTTCGCCATCTTACAATGCTGTGATTGCAGCCATTCCCCAACTCTCTGTGAATGGTACTCATGGCCATTGATCAGTGTTCTTTGATCAGTGGGTTTTGGTCAGTGGTTGTTGATCAATGGTCATGGGAATTTGCATAATTATGATTAAGGAACTGACCTCACAGCCCATTGTTCCTTCAGTGGGCTGGTTTCAGTCGTTATGCAAATGTACTGTTTATAAGATTGGGGGAAACCTGCAGTCAGCTGAGACTGAAGAAGTCACTTAAATGAGTGACGAAACGTTTCTCCCACAAAACGCTACGTCCAGATGAACAGAATCAACTTTTGGAGAACAGTAGTTCATGTTTAGAATAAAACATCCCAGCTCACTGAGTTGATCGGGGCAATAGTGTGCCTAAAATGTTGCATAATTTTGCTGAGAGATCTTTTACTTTGTGGTAATCTTAGATGAGTAGTTTTATGGACAAAAACCAGCAGGTCATTCAGTGTTCCCTTAGTGCCAAAGTATAACAGATGTTGGTGTACTATAACTGAACTAATGTTGTTAAGTCCTTAAAGTCATATTCTTTTATTGTCATGACTGTATTTGAAGCTATTTTTATTTTTGTATGATACCTGATTTATATGGAATATGGCTGAAGAAAACTAATGTCTAAAATAATTAGTCATTTGTTTAATAGTAATTTAACATTATATAATTCACATATAAAACTATGAATTGTAATTTTGAATGGTTTAAAATCATGTAGGATAGCATATGTAGGCAAGTATATTTCTCCTTTTTTTTATCAAGAAGCAAAGACAAAAAGTAAAAAAAAAAAACAGGGCAGGGTTCGGTGGTCGAATCATCCTTCCCCACCAATGCCAAAACCAAATCTACGGCCTTGGTTTCACAAATTATATGAATTTACATGATTCTCCAAGTATCACAAACACAGGAAAGTTGTATATGAATTGCTTGATTTCAAACTTTTTCTAGTCCTGATGTGATTAAAAGTGACTAGTGTAAATATAATACGCAAAGTTAGCAGCTATTTGACTAACAATGACTTGTGCACGCTCTGCATGGCAGGTAGACTGCTTTGTGGGCTGTGCATTGGATCCTAAATACCACAGTAAATATATCAACAACTGTTTGTTAAACAGTAGCTCCTTTGACATATCTAATTAGTCCTGACACATTATCTGACACCCTAAATAGGATTTTGGGGTCATTACACTTTGCTTGAGCATCTAGAGAATGAACCTATTCTTTCAGAGCTAAATGTGATCGATTTGTTTTGTTTTCCCCACTAGCATCACTGATGTGGGGACAGTAAATGATAACAGTAAACTGTATAGATAAAAAATACACATCTATCACTCTGCTTTAAGAAAACAATTGATCAGAAGTGTTTGATGTATGGTGGCTGTTAGGGTGGGGAATTTTTTATTTTATTTTATTTAAATTATTAAATAAAGCTGTTTTGTTATATACACAATGCAAATGTGCTCATAACTAGGGATGGGTACCGGTGTCCGGTGCCATGATGGCACCGGTTCTGACATAAACAGTAGTAACCAGACCGAAAAGCAGCGCACATTTCGGTGCTTTATTTCGGTGCTAGTTTTTTTTTTCTGAGCCAATTCTAGCCAATCATTTTACGTTTCCGAGGATAGTAGGCGGGCCCAGGTACGTACGTTCTTTTAGAACAGAGCTACAGATTAAAAATGCCCAAGGTGAAGCGGTCAAAAGTCTGGCTGTACTTCACAGCAAAAGATGCAAACTCAGCAGCCTGCAACAAGTGCTTTAAGATGATACTGTGATACTGTCAAAGGAGGTAACACCTCGAAACCGATGAAACACCTGGCGACGCATAGCGTTTTTTTTTAAAGCCGAGAAATGCGCCGTGTTTGATAGCTTACTGCGAGACCTCACACCATGCACATCTACTGCGGGTGTGGTGCCTGTTATCGGACCCGGAGTTAGCAACATCCCCCAAAAACCCGAAGAGGAGAGTCCTGGCCCCTAGCCCTGCCAGTGTAGCAGAAATGATGACGGATGATGATGCAGCAGCAGCCGTTCTTCTCTGCGTGAGTAGCTTAATGTTGTTCATGTGTAATTTACGTTGAGTACGCTAACCACGTTATTACATTAATGCATGTAAGGTGAACTAGCAAACACCGTCGTAATTACATGCGGCTGTCTTCTTGTTTGACGGCAGATACTCCCTTCACCCTGGCCAAAAAGGCTAAAATGACCAAAGAAAAAGTGGAAAACAGTTAAACATGAGAGGTTTTTGGACAAAGTTTGTGTTTTTTCCATTGTTTAAGCACTGCTTCCAGCCAAGAGTGATACCATATATGCCCTATAGCTGCAGAAAAGGCTTACATTGTTATCTTTTTACAAAAAAACAGCTAAACATGAGAGGTTTTTGGACAAAGTTTGTGTTTTTTCCATTGTTTAAGCACTGCTTCCAGCCAAGAGTGATACCATATATGCTCTATAGCTGCAGAAAAGGCTAACATTGTTATCTTTTTACAAAAAAAACAGCTGAACATGAGAGGTTTTTGGACCAATTTTGTGTTCTCCATTCTTTAAGCACCGGTTTGAGCACCGTTTAAGCACCGGCACCGTTTCAAAAGTACCGGTTTGGCACCGGTATCGGATAAAACCTAAACGATACCCATCCCTACTCATAACTGAGTCGGCGCTCCGTATTTTGAGAGTTAAGAGCTTCATTCAGCGTTACTGTCTGTATTGATATATTGCAGGATGACGTAGAGTGCAGAGGGTTTTTTGCAGCATGCTTACACATACACATGATAATGGGTAGAGTAGACTCAGGGTCAGGCAGTCTGAACAACATGTCCTGAACTAGCAGTAGGATAATATTAAATAATCAAAGCTAGAAGAGAGATGTTTTTCTTTTCTGTCTCTCACAGAGGAGGGGCAGACACGAGACAAGGTCAGTGTAATGATAAGCAGCTGTTGCTGTAAGTTAATGTAGTTTCATGCCATGCCACAAGGTGGCACCATCTGTAAAGAACGTGGGCATGAGAGCTAAGAGGGGACGGGTGGCCCTTCCGGTTCGGCTGGGCACGTTGAATAAAAAAAGTATGTCGCAGATCACAAAGGACTCGTTCTTAATAAAATAAGGAGACAAACAAAACATGGTACCAGGAGTAAAACTGAATCTGGGCTGAGGTGCATCGTGGACGATGATAATGGATTCTATCAAGCCGCCGGAGAGTTTGAAGCTGACGGGAAACGTCGACAGCAATTGGCGTGCCTTCAAGCAGCAATTCCAGCTATATATTGTGGCCGTGGGATTTGAGAGCAAGCCGGATGCAAGAAAGGTAGCATTACTGCTTACAGTAGCAGGGCCCCAAGCTATTGAAGTGTACAACACATTTGTATACGATGAGCCGGGTGATAAAGACAAGTTTGACGTTGTCATGGGAAAGTTTGATGCCCATTGTTCTCCTAAGAAGAATGAGACTTATGAGAGATATGTTTTTCGCTCGAGGATTCAGCAGTCATGTGAGTCATTTGACAGTTTTTTGACGGACTTGAAACTCAAAGCGCGAACGTGCAACTTTGCTACGCTACGTGACTCGATGATCCGCGACCAGATTGTTTTTGGCGTGGTGGACAGAAAAGTCAGGGAACGGCTGCTGAGAGAAACCGACCTGACGCTAGAGGGAGCTATACGGATTTGTCAAGCATGTGAGTTGTCACAGCAGCATGTTAAGACTTTCAGTGAAACGGGTGCCACTGCAATCAGTGACAGCGCTACTGTGGGAGCAGTTTCTATTCAAAGGGGAAAACGCATACTGCCGCGATCTGACAGCAGGATGTTGGATTGCAAGCGCTGTGGCCTGAAGCACATCCCCAAGAAGTGTCCAGCTTTTGGTAAAATATGCTCCGCCTGCCACGGAAAGAACCACTTTGCCAAGCACTGCTTCTCAAAAGGTAAAGAGGACAAGACAAAACGATCAATTAACACGGTTGAAGATGCTGATCTCAGCGACACATTTTTTGTTGGTCTGGTTAACTGTGAATCTGAGCCAGACACAGAGATAAATGCCGTAGTGGAAGACAAATGGACAGTGCCACTGGCAATTAATGGGACGTTTGTCACATTGAAACTAGACACAGGTGCTAAAGCAAATCTGATCAGTTTATCTGACATCAAAGAATTGAGAGAAAAGCCCAAAATCAAAAAAGCAAAATCCGCCCTGAAAGACTACAATGGACAGGAGATTGAGAGTTTTGGCACATGCAGACTAAAAGTGACTGTAAAGGATAAAGTGCACCACCTATGCTTCTCTGTCGTTGCTGAAGCACATGAGTCACTGCTTGGTGACAAAGCCTGTGAAGATCTTGGATTGGTGAGACGCGTGTATTGCATCAACACAGATGTGGACTCGCCACCTGACTCTGTAGGCGACATAGTTCAGAGCTTTGCAGATGTTTTTAAAGGACTGGGCACCTTACCCTTCACATACAAAATTGCACTGAAGGAAAATGCAAAGCCAGTTGTGCATGCTGCCAGAAGAGTTCCTGTGCCACTGAAAGATAAGTTGAAGAAGGAATTGGACAGAATGACAGCCCTGGGAGTGATAAGAAAGGTTGAAGAGCCAACCGACTGGGTCAACTCAATGGTATGTGTAAAGAAAAAGAGTGGTGACCTGAGAATATGCATGGATCCGAAGGATCTAAACGAAAACATCAAACGGGAGCATTACCAAATACCTAAGAGGGAGGAGATTACCTGTGAAATGGCGGGTGCCAAGTACTTCACGAAACTTGATGCTTCACAAGGTTTCTGGCAGTTAAAGCTGGATGAAAGCAGCACCAAATACTGCACTTTTAACACACCATTTGGCAGATACTGCTTCCTGAGACTACCCTTTGGAATAATATCTGCATCTGAAATATTCCACAGGGCAATGGAGCACATAATAGAAGGACTGGAAGGTGTCCGAGTTTATGTGGATGATATAATCATCTGGGGCTCGACGATGCAAGAGCACAAAGAACGACTAATCAGAGTGTTTGAGCGAGTACGAAAGTACGGACTTAAGCTCAACAAGAGCAAATGCCAGTTCGGAGTGCAAGAAATTGTGTTTCTTGGAGATAAACTCTCTGCACAAGGTGTTCAGCCTGACCAAGATAAAGTCAAGGCAATACTGGACATGCCAAGACCCACTGACAAGACAGGAGTGCTACGCATAATGGGAATGGTGAATTTTATTGGCAAATTCATTCCTAACCTGGCAGCAAACACATCCTGTATTCGTGAACTCCTCCATAAAGAGCACGAGTTCGAGTGGACAGCCAACCATGAAAGTGAGTGGGCAAATCTCAAAAGAATGCTGACAACTGCACCTGTATTGGCATTCTATGACTCTTCAAAGAGGATTAAACTGTCAACTGATGCCTCAAAAGATGGAATAGGTGCAGTACTTCTGCAGGCTGAAGGTGAACACTGGAAACCTATAGCCTACGCATCCAGGTCCATGACGGAGAGTGAGTGTCGCTACGCTCAAATTGAGAAGGAATGCCTGGGATTGGTTTTTGGCCTAGAGAGGTTCCACAGCTTCGTGTATGGCTTACCCTCTTTCACTGCAGAAACAGATCATCGCCCACTAGTGTCCATCATCAAGAAGAACCTAAATGAAATGACGCCCAGAATTCAGCGTCTGATGATGAGAATGCAGAGATATGACTGTCAGCTAGTTTACACACCAGGAAAACACCTGATACTTGCAGATGCGCTCTCGAGAGCACCCACAGGGGGCATGGTGAGTACAACAGACGAAGACATTCAAACTCACATAAACATGGTCTTTACTCCACTGCCTGTGTCAGACATGAAATCCAAGCAAATAGCTGATGAGACTGCACAAGACATAGAACTGCAACATGTTATGAATAACATGTCAAGTGGTTGGTCTGTTGGTTCGTGTCCACTCTTCTACCACATTAGAGGGGAGCTGAGTGTAGTCAGGGGCATGCTATTGAAACAGGACAAAATCGTCATTCCAAAGAAAATGAGGCCAGAGATGCTTACCAGAATTCATGAAGGGCATCTCGGAATTGAGAAATGCAAAAGAAGGGCAAGAGAGACAGTCTTTTGGCCTGGGATGAACAGAGACATTGAGAACATGATAAAAAGGTGTGAGACATGTCAGAAGTATCGCAACAAACAGACCAAAGAATCTATGGTTGTTGATGAAACACCAACAGCACCATGGTACAAAGTAGGGATGGATTTATTTCATGTTAAAGGCAAAGACTATTTAGTGGTCATTGACTACCACTCTAACTTTCCTGAAATGGCACTGCTTTCAAACTTGTCATCGGCGTGTGTCATAACACATGTAAAATCCATCTTTGCCAGACATGGTATTCCGTATATAGTGATGAGTGACAATGGGCCATGTTTCAGCAGCAAGGAGTGGCGGCAGTTTGCAGAGCAGTATGACTTCAAGCATGTGACATCTAGTCCTCTGTATCCACAGTCAAATGGTAAGGCAGAGAAAGGAGTTCACATTCTCAAGCAGCTACTAAAGAAAGCCGCTGACAGTGACTCAGATCCATACCTCGCCTTACTCAGTTACAGAGCATCACCAGTTGAGTGTGGTTTATCGCCTGCTGAGCTACTGATGAACAGAAAGCTGCGCACCACACTGCCAAGCTGCGTCAAGCCCACAACGCATTCAAAAATATGTCAGAGGCTTCGACACGCAAAGAGGAAGCAAAAGTCATTTTATGACAGAAGAGCCAAGCAACTTTGACCATTAGCAGTTGAGGACGCGGTCAGGATTGAGGATCAAAATGGTTGGAATATCAAGGCTACCGTTCTCGAAGAAGTGGCTCCAAGGTCATTCAATGTAAGGACTGAAGATGGACAAATCATTCGTCGCAATCAGCGAAGCCTTTTGAAAATACCACACGCTTCTTCAGAAGTCACTGAGATCCGAAGTAAGGATGCAACCACATCTCCATGTGACCAGAGCGGCACTGGAATGGACAATTCAAGCAAGCCTGTGCTCAGGAGGTCTGCACGAGAGATCAGGAAACCTGACAGACTGGACTTGTGATAATAATGATTTTAAAAAAATATATAACATTCCAAAACAGACAAAGAAAAGGCTGTGTTTGTGCCATGTGAAATGTTGTTTAATGCTTGTTGTTTGACTCGCATATGTTTTGGTGATGTGTTTTAAAAAAGAAAAAGAAAAAAAAAGGAGGATGTAATGATAAGCAGCTGTTGCTGTAAGTTAATGTAGTTTCATACCATGCCACAAGGTGGCACCATCTGTAAAGAACGTGGGCATGAGAGCTAAGAGGGGACGGGTGGCCCTTCCGGTTCGGCTGGGCACGTTGAATAAAAAAGTATGTCGCAGATCACAAAGGACTCGTTCTTAATAAAATAAGGAGACAAACAAAACAGTCAGGACGTGGACAGAAGAGGATTTGCAGCTGTGTGGAAACACATGGCTACTTGTGGTATTACCTTAGACCAGGGGTCGGCAACCTTTCTGATGATGAGTGCCATCTAAAATTTCCTCAGTGGTCAATGTGCCATATGATTGCATTAGCAATTAATTTAATAACGCTCTGTATTAACAATTACACACTATAAAGAACAACTTAGACCATTATATTTGTTTGCAGATGTTGGCAGCTATCAGCAAATAGTTATCAGCTAATTTGAAACAAAAAAAAACACATTTTATCCATAACAGCAAATGAACTGTACAACAGAAAATGCAAATGCTATTTATGGTCTCCACACAACAATGATAAGAAAAATAAACTGGGCCAATATGGCATGTTTGTTAATACAGAGACACACATGTTAATGTGATCTCTGGTCTCCCACTCAGAGACACAGGTCTCCGAGTGTCCAGCATTCAGACAGCTACGTGAGGACACTCTTCATGTGAGAGAAAATATGCTCACACAGATATGTAGAGCCAAATACTGTCAATAATGCCTCTGCAATGTTCTGAAGACAGTTAAACTTGTCAGGTAGTGATGCCCAGCAAGTGAACATGTAAGCTCCATGAACACGCACAGCTGTGGATTCCAGCTGCGTCTGTAGTTCTGCAAACTTTGACCCCCACAGAGTCGAGCTTTTCATTTCAATCAGCTGCATTTCGATGTCCTCTGTGTTCAGGCAGTTAATGCGAGACAAACACAGCTGCTCATTAAAGATTTCTGGTTTGATCAGAAAAGAAAACATTGGTCCATACACCTTTTTTTTTTTTTTTTTGCCTTTCCCGTTTGGCTCTTTTGCCATTAGAATTATTGTCTAAAGGCGAAGAAAGATGCCCAACGGATTTACTTTACCAGATGGACCATCCCAGCCTTGCCGTAATGGTCTATTTGATTCACCTTTTATTGTTTATTTTATTATTATTATTTTGAACTAGTTTTTTCATAGTTTTCGGTGCTTTTGCTTGCTGTTAATTTCGAACCAGAACCAGTGAGTACCACGTGAGTACAAACCTCGGTGAACACTGCTTAATTTAAATCATCATGTCAACTGAGGAAGGCAACGATATTAAGAAGTCGCTGGAGTTTATGACAGAGGAGATTTCTGCTGTCAAACTGCAGCAGAAAGCCATCCTGGACCTGGTCGAGGAAGTTAAGGCTCTCCGCATACAGAACGCAGAGAAGGATCGGTGGCTGGCGTACCTGGAGAACAGAGTGGCGGATTTGGAGCAGTACACCCGGATGAACGATGTCATCATCACGGGGCTTTGCATCAAACCCCGGTCATACACCCGGGTGGTCGCAGCTGACAATGTAGGAGGGCCAGGAGAGGAAGATGTCCATGGAGCTTCAAGTGGTTACCTTTCTATGGTCCAAAGGTGTGGAAGTGGATTATAACAACATTGAGGCTTGCCAACCTCTACCCCGAAAAAACGACAGTGACAAACCAGACATCATTGTGAGATTTGCTAACAGAAAACACAAAACAGCACTGTTAAAACAAGGAAAGAAACTGAAAGGATCCGATGTCTTCTGATAAAAAGAAATGCGGACATCGCCAGGAAAGCACGTTACTTGAAGAAACAGGGAAAAATTCAGAATACATGGACCACCAACTGTAAAGTATTCGTTGAACTCAATGTAACACCGGAACAAGCCAAAGTGTTGGTCAACAGAAATATGGAGGAGCTGGACAAATACTGAGGTTCAACTTACACTGGAGCTATGAATACACATGTGACGTGACACACAACACAACACATGGCACAGTCTAAAAGAACTTAATCTGCATCCGGCAACAATATCACTATAACTCATTGGAATTCTGTTTATGATAATCTGGAAATAAAATCAACGACATATGTAAGCAGCAATACATGAAAACCACAAGACACACCATACGAGCTAGTTTTTTGGCACTTTTTACAAAGATTACATTAATTTAAAGATAAACATATGCAGATGCCCAAACCCTAACAACACAAACACTACAAAAATGTATATTAGTACCACCAGATTTTCATATAATTGCATTTAAAAGTGTACTAAAAATTCTCCTGTATGACTGGAAATGAATCCTGGGATATGGTGGGCCACAAAGGATACACCCGACCCATCTTTCAAATCTGGGGAAAAGTAGGACGCATTTGTTGCCACATGTTGAGGATGAATTTGGAAAGCCTTCATCACGTCGCTGTGACATAATTGCCTACAAATACTGCATTGAAGCATCATTCCCCTGAATTTGGACACAGCCCTCCTCTCCTGGAGCAGCTCACTTTTCTCCGCCACCTTCTTCTCCATCATCATCTTTTTTGGTGTTTGGCAAACAAGGATGTGGTGCTTTGCTGCCACCAACCATCTGGCTTGGAGTGTGGATCATTTGAACTTATCAAATAATCAAAAATGTTAAAAACCGAACCAAACAAAAACGTTATAAATTCCCCTCTTGCTCCTGTGGGTGGTCTATCCTTCAATCTCAGGTCCTCTACCAGAGGCCTGGGAGCTTGAGGGTCCTGCACATCCTAGCTGTTCCTAGGACTGTGCTCCTTGGGCAGAGATCTCCGATGTTGTTCCTGAGATCTGCTGGAGCCAAATCTGCTGATGCCACAGTAGATTTCACATTACACGAAAAGAAGAACGGGGATAGGGCATTTAATTTAAACTCACATGAAGTACAGACTTACATTGATCAGTAATTATGTACAAATATACACAGATGCATGAAAGAATACAGCCAGTCAAACCGGGGTAGCATTTGTGGTCGCTGAAAAGGATCAATGATGGACAGTTTACAGTGTAGCCACTGTGAGTACAAGAAAACAATTATTACAATATAATGTGTTAAATTTGCTTAGATGAGAGTGTAGATCAGAGCAATATGGAAGGATTTGTCTGTGTGTTTTAGTTTGGCTTAGCTATAGGCCTGAGGGTGTGTGTAATTTTGTAGAGGGAAAGGAATTTATTGACACTGGGGGTTTGCCTGTCATAAAAGGAGACTGGAAGCTACAGTGGAGGATGCGGATGCTGATGCTTTAACCTGAATCTAATAAACGGTCACAATTGTTATAAACTTAGAAGTAGGTTTGCAGGAGACTCTCGACCTTATCTGTAAATGTAAGACAACAAGAGGCCAATGACCCAGTGGATGAAGAGTGGGGGTCTCAGTGTTTGTAATATGTTAACTCTGTTTTGTGTGTTGTCTAAAGGAATTTGGTGTAGCTTGGGTGAGGAGATTACTTTTATGACCGGCAGGAAGTCACAGATACAGACACACACACAGTGCTTCGACTGTTACGACACACCCACACCTACACGCACACTCACTCACTTGCACCCACACAGACACACAGGTACGTGCACACACAGGCACTCACGTGCTCGTGCATACACACACAGACACAGAGTTTGCAGCACACCATGGGGGTTTTCTGATGGGGTCACTTCTATAAAGCTGACTGTAACAAACAAAGGAGTGGAAGATCTGCAGAGGGACACCGGCCTTGCACATCGCCCCTTCTAGAAGATGCATGCTTAACTGAAGATGAACAAAGGTTTTGTGAAATGACTACTGAGTCCGGTGCTGTCTCTGGATGCCTCGAGGACTAAAGAAGAACCAGGGTGAAACTGTTTCGTAACACCACTCAGAAAGTAGAGCAGATGTACTAACAGAGGTTCAGCAAACATTTTACAAAATACATATGATTGGACTTACAGTTGCCTTTTTATGGATTCCAGCTCACTATGGAGTCAGAGCAAATGAATAGACAGAGAGAGCTGCGAAGGAAGCCACAACACATGGGGTAGTTGACCTGGCTATTAACTTCTGTCAGACAGAAACAAAGAGTATCATAAGGCAAGAAATGAAGAAAAGATGGCAAAAACAGTGGGAGTAAGAAAGGAGGGGACTGTCATATACTGGGTTGCCTGTGTTGAGCGGGTGGGCATTGCGGTTTTATGCCACCCTGACATGCTTTGCGGCAGGGCTGTCTGTGAGCAGTTCTACTCCTAGCTGCTGCAACCTTTGTTGTGCTGTTATAACCCATGCCAGATATACGTTCAATAAAGTAGCATCATAAGAAAACTACAGAGTGGTCATTTTACAGGGACGATGGTTGTACATGATTCAGATGAGAGGAGGAGAAATGAGAAGCACAAGAAGGAGAGGAGGTGGTCATACCTAGAATAAGATTTGGATATACTGGTTTGAACTCTACACTATTCATAACAGGGAAATATAATACATGGAAATGTGATTCCTGTGGAGAAGAAGAAACTATAGAACATGTTATATTACAGGTAGCAGTAGCATAAAAATGAAATTAAATCTCATTGATTTACTGCAAAAAGACTCATGAAGTGGAAGTGATCAGGCCTTATTCCAGTTTTTAAAAGAGAGTAAATTGTTGCTGGTCGACGTTCCAGTTCAATCTCCATACCAGTTGGTGGCGGTAATGCACCATTTTGTTATTTGCCAATAATATAAAGAAGAAGAAGCATGCTCCGTGGTGATATGCCGTACACAGTTTGCACAGACAGAGCTACTTTTTCATCCAAAGCGAATAAACTAATGAACTTAGAGGAGAAAACAAACTAAACTATCGATCATATACCACTGCCAACGTTTGGATCGATATCTGCATCGATCTGCCCACCCTTGTCTCCTGGATCGTAGCTGAGATCAGCGTGAACCACGTGGGTCTCTGCTCCCTGATCTGTTTCCTGTGTTTGGAAAGAGTTCCAGCTTCATCACGGAGTTTCTCTCGGTTTGTGGGCTCATCTAAAGGTAAGCACCGAGCTAACTTTACTGTGAGTTCAGTTCGTGTTGAGTTTAGCTCCTGAATGAGGTCTTCTGCTGCTCTCCTCGGTGTCTGTTCACAGTTTATTGTGAACACGTTGAGAGAAGAGTGAGAGAGTGTTTGGAGAAAAACACCAACTAATCATTAGCTCAGCATGCTGGGAGAAGTTGGAGCAGAAAAGTCTTTTCATTGTCCCTGCAGCTGTTTTTCTGCCTGCACCAAACCTCTACAGCCTCATTTCTATTTGAAGTGATAACAGGAAATGGATGAGAGCGATCTGCTGCAGTATCAGGGTCACAATAAACTTTATTGTCCAGCTGCTGTGGATGAACACATGAGAGGAAGTGAACTCCTACAAAGTCTCATTTTAATGAGTCTGGCTGCTGTAAAGTGATGCACAGGAAGATGTTAACAAAAACTAATGAAACAGAGATGAAAGTAAACAGTGTTCATATTTGAAAGCACAGAGAATAAAAATATATTGTGCTGGTTAATGTGCAGGAGAGTGTGAAGACTGTAATAATGTCTTCCTGTGTCAAACACAGCTGCAGTCAAAGCCAGGAAGGAAAGCTGGTTAAAACTGTTGAGTGTGTAAGTTAAAAGGCCCCATCATTAAAGCACAGGTAGATCTGAGTATAATTACAATTCTTCATTCTATGAAATGAATGTTCAGCATCGAGTGAATTCAGATGTTCTGTTCAGTTTTCTTTCTATAGTGAAAGTTCACAGCAACAGTCGTCTTAAACTGCTTCATATTGTGATCCACTGTATGGTTTATGATGGACACACTGAGTCTGGTTCAGCTGCTTTGTTGGGATTTGTATGTTAAAGAGTCTGTTTACATGGTGGAGGTGGTGGGACTGGGGGGCTGAAGGTGTGGAAAGTGTGGGGTGGGGGAGTAACAGATCTGTCCCTGTTTGTGGAAACCACAGAACGAGCTGTTCAGGCTGTTGGCTGGGTGTGAATTGTTGATGGAGTCTTTAAACTTGTAGTTGCTGTTTTCCAGACTGAAGCAGAGTCGTTGGCTGAAAACTGGTTTTAGAGGTTCATTCAGGACACCTTCTCAGGCTCTTACAGCCTTACCTGTATCATAACAAAGTGTATAAACCCCAATCCACCTTTAACATGGTCCTTCTCCCAAACCTTCAAATATGACTTTCTGGCCCTGTCATAGTAAAGGGCTGCTTAGAATATTAGAGCCAATGTCACAAAGTTCCTCCTGAAGTATAAGTGAGTGAGAGAGTTACCTCACTTTGCAGCACAACACGTCTCACAAGATTTCTACAAGCAATCAGAGTGAAATTTGTACTTTGTGTTGTCAGATGAACATATGAGACACTTTGACTCTTCAGTGCAGTGTGGAGCCTAACAAAGATCTGTTTTGTGTCCCAGCTGATCAGCAGGAGGAGAAGAGTCTGACGGAGCAGCAGAGGAACATTTTCAGCCATCTGGACTCAGCTGAGTCACTACAGAGGAAACAATGAGCTCAACACAGAAGGTGAGGAAAATATCACAGTTTCACCAAATAATCAGTCACGTCTAAAACTCTCATACTCCCAACCTGTTATATGAATGTGTTGAAAAGCTTTGAATAATGAACCCTTTTTCAATACAAGCTTCAGTGTTTCAGAAAGCTTCCTTTGGCCATCACTGATATAAATAATATTATAGAAATTATCAGAGGAGGCATAAGTACATTTACTCTATACGTAAGTAGAAGTACAGATACTCTATTGATGACTCTGCAATAGTCGGCCTCATCACTGATGGGGACGACAAGGAGTACAGAGAACTGACCCATGGTTTTGTTGACTGGTGCCAGCAGAACTACCTCCAGATCAACACTAGTAAAACCAATGACCTGGTGGTAGACTTCAGCAGGCACAAACGTCCTCTACTGCAACCACTAAACATTCAAGGTATGGACATTGAGACTGTGGACAGCTACAGGTACCTCAGAGGAGGCAAAGGTACAGCTATTCTGTACTTAAGTAGAGTACAGATACTAGTGTCAAGAAATATTCAACTTCTTTACTCAAGTAAAAATAAAAAAGTACCATCTCTGAAATGTACTCGGAGTAAAAAAGTGGCTCCTTGAAGAACATTTTTAATGAAATAACATTTTCTAATTTTATCCAAAGCTAACTGAACCTTGTGCCATATTAATGTAAAAATAAAAAAACATTAGTAGATTAAATAAAAACTATTTATTTCTAATGAAGGTACTCAGTTTGAATCAGTTAAGTAGAAAATGAAGGAAAATAAAACATATGTGTATTTTCTGTTGCCTACATTGTAGAGGGTGACTTTGCCTCTAAACAGGAACATGAGCAGGGAAGAGGTTAAAGTGGGATTGAGCAGGTGGGAACCTTAAAATCAGCTGTAGTGGCTCAGCGTGGGGAAAAGAATCACAGCTCACAATAATTTGTATTGAGAGCTCCAGTAGATTTTCTTAAAGTACAGGCTGTGATCAGCTGACCTGCTGCTCTCTGTGGATGTACACAACTGAATTCAACCAGATGTCAGCAGATGTTTCATGAGCTGTCCTGGCTGATTTCCATCCTCTACACTGACAGTACACTGTCTTTATATTAGACACTATACTGTTGGTATGAAGGTGGAACTCAGTGAATGAATGTCAGCATCATGAGCTTCAGTTTAAATGAATCTCTGCTACACTTGATATAATCTAACTCTGACATGAGCACCACAGTCACTGTGCACCAGTCACACACTGTTCTTTACTTTAAATCCATCACAGTTCAGCAAACTAACCTGTTTATCCTGCACTAACCTGCAGAGGATCTTCATGCAGTCTTTAAATAACACAGTTAGTCTGCCTCAGATTGTTTTGCAGCATGTTTCACAACCTGAAAAAACATAATGTCACATGTACAGACCCAATATCTGATTTCAACCATTGACTGTAGAAAACATGGACGACACCACAGCTCCCCAAAAATGAAGCCAAAACGTCTCTATCGCCCCCTGGTGTCCGGCTGCAGCATAGGTCATGGGACTGGGGTCAGACTAAAATTAATTTATTCTCCTTAGAAAAGATTCTTTCTTTTGTTATCAATAGTTCTCATCATGCTGACTGATGTCCAAGTGGTCTCCTTTCCCATAAGTTTGATTCTAATTCCTACCGCGGTGATGTTAAATTGGGGTGTAACGTCATCAAAGCAGTTTTGACTGGCAGCTGCAGTCACCGAGAAACTTGCGTATCTCTGTTCGGGAATAGCAGATAGAGCGTAGGCTCTGAGAGGACGCCCAGCGTTTACGCTACGAAAACACGACCGAGTGTTTTAACCTGACAGCCTGAGGTGTTCTTCAGTAAACTGGACTACCCGACAGAAGGACCCGAGGCCCCGCTGCACTTTTTCGGTAAGTTAAACGTGTTTGTAAGCTACTCCGTAACTACCGTCCTTAGCTAGCTCCTGAGACCTAGCTAGCTAAGATGAGCACTCGGCTGTCAGGGTTTGTTTAGCTAATCTGTGCAGGTGAATGAATTTACTAAAGAAATCAAGAGAAACGCCCCGGGCTGCTCAGTCACTAATTACTGTTACTGTACTTTTATTACAAGTATTATACTGTAAAAGCAACAGGCTGCTCCCTGCTTCAGCTCCTGTGCAGAGTTGAGTATTAAAGATGTGCAAACAACAGCATGTTTTCAGTCTCTTGCCACATCTGTAAAGACAGTAACATTTTTTTTAAAGCTTGTACTTCAGTAACTCCTCATTAATCAGGAACTATGGATTAAAGTACTGTAATACTGAACAAATGTAAGAGAAGAACTTCAGATCCTGAGTGTGTGAGGACAGAAGAATCAGCTTTATTTCAATATTGAGGGATAAAATTTATATCTGAGTTTGATGGTTCTGTTCTCTTTGTAATTACAGGAGCTGCCCTCAGATTCAGACCTCAGCACCACCCAGTGACCGCAGACAGCCCAGATAGCAAGGAAACATTGAAACAATATTGAGTCAATATCAGGCGATGTCATTGAACCAACGTTGAGATCTGACGTTGACCCAACGTCACTCTTGCACCCATTTTTAATGTTGAAACAACGTCAGGTTTTGATGTTGAATCAATGTTGAAACCTGACATTGATTCGATGTTATATTTTCTAACACTGTTGACATTGAAACAATGTCAGATTCTGATATTGAAACACTGTTGAGCTATGGTGTTGATTTTCCACCTCTTTCGCACAGTTGCTTTTTATTGAAAAAAAACAAAAAAGGTCAATAGACATGTATCATTTGCAAAATACTTTATTAAAAGACAAAGTTTCCTATTTACATTTCTATGTTTCACGTCACTTTTTATCATTTACTCCGGGATGGGGATGGATGATGGGCGTCCTGCGTGCCACCCGTACGATCTGGAGCATATCTGAGCCATTTCTGGACTGCTTGAGCAAAGACCAACTCAGACATAGAGTTCGCCCCTACCTGCTGCGCCAGGCCATCTAGGACAAAAATAGACACACACACAAAAAAACAAAGACAAAAAAAGGGAATTAGAGCACATGAATAAGCTCTTGTTAATTGTCTTCAGCAGGGAGAAAGTATGTAAACTCCTAGGCTAATAAACATGAAAGTCACCAGGCGGAAATCAGCAAACTGCCGCATTTGATTCCCAAAGAGCTATAAGCTGAAAATGTGATATGTCTTAGCATGGTGTGCCGTGTATCCTTTAAAAAAAAAAGAAAAAGAAAACATGGGGTCCTCGGGCTGTACAAAGTGTACAACCCGAGGACAAAACAAGCCGAAGACCAAATCCTCCATCTCCAGATTAACCGGACATGAAAGTCTTGTTATTAAGAAAGACAAAGTAATATAGCAAAAAACAGACATAGGAAATGTGAAATGCACCCAGCACATCAATTGATCCCTTTATTGTTCACTTTAGGCTCATAAAACTACAATAAATGTTAAAACTTACCAAATATGCATCTGCACAGCGCTGTCTCTTTAAATGCCCTTTTTTGCTTTGTCTGGTCCTTGGTATTTTTTCCCTGCCCAGTTGAGTACAGAGGCCAGCTCCTTTGTAATGGCATAAACCATTACACGGCGGACTCGCACCTCCAGTGTGGTCCAGCAGCACCAATCAACGCAAAGCGTCTCACCTATAGACACATTTTAAGAGATGGAATTAGCGTGTCTCATGTCTTAAATGTGTATGCAAGTGCTTGTGTGTTTACTTCATGTAATTGATGATAGAAACATGTCATTTGGTTTTCCCTAAAGCCTGATTTTCAAGTCATACAAAGAATAAACCAAAGTATTGGCAGTGCAATGTATTTCTATTCCCTTTTGTTGGATATTCATTTGTTAGTTCTTGTAACTGCTAAAAGTGTTTACTAGTTTTTGCCTGTCACATATATTTGTTATACCATGTAAACTGTGAAATTCCAAGATTTTCAAACTTGCCTTGTAATAGTGGCCTCACAGAGTCTCTGGAATCTACAGAAAAAAAAAATCACAACAAGATGACATTCAGGAGTATAAACTGGGTTTTGAAGATAAGAGTACAATGACATTGTGATGCAGCTTTAAAGCTTTTTTAAAAGCATACCATCTATAGGGAAGACATCAGACTCTGCATGCTGGCGAGATCGCAAAGCTGTGTCGGTTTGTGTCGGTTTGTGCCGGAGTGGCGAAAGGTGCCGGAAGCTGGGTGGGGCATTATGATGGTTGCTATCAGTGGGCTGGGGGGCAGACTGCGGAGTGATGAGGGCTGTTTAGAAAAAGATAATTTTTTAAGTATTTAAGAATACAGACAACTTGTCAAAAAAGTTTCCTCGTGTCAGACACAGATATGTACACAGACACTAGACAGTATTTTATTACCTGGTATTTTCACTCGAGGGGCCTGGGGAAACCGTTTTTTTGTAGGCTGCTCATCCTCTGAGTCCGTATATGTGTACAGGGGATTTGGTCTAAAGAAAATAAATTAAAAACGGTCTTAAGTAATTGTAAATATGCTTTTGGCATATTGTTTCCTAAAGTTAGTTTGATTTCTAACAACACACACAGGAAACAGAGACGTGCAAGAAGGTACAGTATACAATGAATTTTTGAAGTGCACAAGTGTACACGGCTTTGCATTTTTAAAAAGTTTACAAACTTCCACTTTTTGGACTATATTATGTGGTGATATTGCAGTATGCAAGCACCACAGATATGTATAAAAGACAAGATCATAAATTCTTAACAATCAAAGATATGTTTGTGAATAAAAAGGTTTTACTTGTGCTTTCTTTTAAGACTGGTCTGAGTTTCTTCTTCGGACTGAAGGTCAGACGTATCACAGCGTTCACGTGGATATCTCTGAAGACTGCGTTCTGCTTCGTGAAATGTGCCTGGAAATACAAACACAATGTACGGCCAGACATACATTACGTGTGGACAAAAGGTGCAAACGCATAGAAAAATCAGCGGTTTCAAAAATACGCTGGTACGTGTGGACGTAGCCTTATTCATTATTCAAGGCACAAACGGAAAGTCATGTACGCGTGCAACTTAAAGTTAGGTGAGCGTGCAACGTACAGTCACGTGGGCATGCTGCGTGAGCTTTCAAACTGAGTCTAAAGTTTTCGTGTGCGCATTGAAGCGAGTGCTCTCCAATCATCAAAAGTAACAAAGTCATTGAACACGTTTATACAGTTAACTTTACGTTTATCAATCATATATCACAGATTTAGAATTTTTTGTAGTACTAAGCAACTACAGAGAAAAAACTCGTTAATGTACAACATTAACGAGTTTTTTACTGTTATTCAAATGCAAACATGGAAATAACGAGTAGGAAAAAAAATCATTCATTCTTACCTTATACTAATCGTGGTGCAGGCCAGTGCAGTGCATGAACTGATGCCTTCTCCGGTCAATTCCGCTGAGAGTAAATCAAATGTCCCGCTCTACTGTAGAAGACAATACCTGGGGGGATGTACCAATGTGAGAGGGGTGCTGCGGAATAGTCCAAGTGATCGCTGCTTTAATTTCCCGGTCAACTATACATAAATTGCGCGTAGACACGATTTTTTAAAGCTGGTGAACCACACCAAGTCATTGATAACAAATGAACAATAAATCTACTTTCTCTGGTACTTTATACCCGATCAGTTGCAATGCAATTTAATGCTCAACTACAAATCGATGGTTTTTGATGGTGACCGGAGCCGAATGATCGTCAACTATAAATAGACGTTTTCTCGATGTTGTTGTTGTCACCTGGTCGACTATAAATAGATCAAATATCAATGACAAAAAAACAACGGTGAATCAACATCGTTACAACGTCTCTATAGTAAGACCGTCGGTTTACCACAGTATTTCAATGTTGTTACAACATTGGCATTTCAACCCCGACCATATACGACGGTTCGGATGAAAAATCAACATAGATTCAATGTCGTCTTGCTATCTGGGAGATCATCCAACATGTTCACATGTTAACTGCAAAATGAACTGAGGAAAAAAGTGCAAAGGTTAAAGTACCACACGTGCTGTAGTGAAAGCTGCAGCTTTATTGATAAAGTTAAAGACAAAAAAAACATGTAACAAGTTACTCATGTAACTGTGTCACTATATATCAGGATTAACAGGACCTCAGTTTGGTGTTTCACAAAGCTGCTGATCTCAGACCTGCACAGCTTCCGATTTAAACACTTGATGTACTCAGCTGCATGAAGAGCATATGAGATTTTCTCTAACACAATTAAATAAAACCTGATGAAGGTCAAAGGTCGTCACTTGTATGTTGTGTTGAACTACAAACTTGTCATCTGGAATTTTTTCACAGTTTTTTTACACATAGTGTGTTATTTACCATAAAGTGATTAAGAGTTATTCATACCAGAGTAACCAGAGAGGATCATATATTTTTAAATATATAACTTTCTACAGGACTGAATATAATATCTTTATGTAAAAGTCCGGAGCCTCTGGGGAGTATCCGAGTATTTATAACATTACACAAACCAAAGGTCTCCATCACAGTGTTCATGAAATGCTGGGTTTATCCATCTCCTGGGGCGGGCCTACGGAGGAGTGCTGAAGATTTCCCTGTGAGGGAGCTGCTGGTGAAGATCATGAGTCCTGCTTGATCAATGCGATGAGCTTCAGTCTTCCTGGTGTTTCTTAAATGATGGCTCTTACAGCGGGTCAACAGAACATCTGGCACAGGACAGCTGTGATGAAAGAACGGGAAGAAGTTTCTCCAAACCTCTGGACCCAGGAAACCTACCTTGGCCCTGATGGTCTCCCTCACTAGTTTCTCTCCAGGGTGAATGTAGCTGTTGATATAATATGGACTCTATTATTAAATGAAAAGGACAAATTAGACTACACTACTGAAACGTTCTGCTGATGTTTTTAAAGTCTCTATGTTACCAGGCTGTAGAGGGCTCTGAAGATTTAAATAGTTTTAGATCCATCACACTCACAGTTAAGGTTGCCAACCGTCCCTTAAAAAACGGAATCGTCCCATATTTAGAAACAAAAGTACACGTCCCGTATTGAGCTAATAAGGGACGCACTTTGTCCCGTAATACAGTGAGAATCAAAAGTAGTCTATAAATTTTAATGGAATTAACGCTTTGTTTGAAAACATAATTCCCAGCCCCTCTCCTGCTTTGTGACCAATGAGCTGACAGCACACTTATGACAATTCGAGTATGACAATTCAGATTACCGCTTATCTCATTGGTCGAGGAAAGGTGGCGGAGAAATTACCGGAAGACAACAGATGACCACAACTAGAAGCATGGCCAACAGGGAAACAAACGCTGACACTGCGGTGCAAGTCTCGGACAACAGTACACCTAAAGCAGGGCTTACACTGTGCAATTTTTTTTTTTTTTTTTTTTTTTCAGTGACGTTATTCAGCTCCTGCTTAAACTGTACGATTGACTCGCAGGGGTTATAAATTGGTAGGTCACGATTCAGGGTCTCACACTATACCGCCCGATGCTCTGATGTGACCTGAGTGCTCACACTGTGCCTCCATAAAATGAAGGTTATAACAGAAAATCTGTCGCTCGCTCTCCCTCTCTGTCTTTCACTCACACAGACACGCACACCACCACCATCAACTTTGCTAAATTACTAATGAAAAACATTGATCAGGCAGCTGTGATTGAGCAGCAGTGTAAATCCAACTATTTTCACAGTTGTTGTTTGTCGTGATAATTTTGTGAGGCCACATCGAAAAGGCTCGGATGAGCTTTCCAAAGTTCTACAAGTTGCACCTCCATCGCTTGTGTCCAGATCACACGCTGCACAGCCGTGCTGCTCCGTCTTTTTCACCGACGTTTACGTGTTTGCGCGTGAGCAGTGTGAGCGGCTGCGGTGACACCCTCACGAGCGATTGATGATCGGGAGCTGGTCGTGAGGTGTTAATCGCTTCTCGTTACCCCACGTATACTACACGATGCACGATGAAGGCCAAAATCGGGCCGATCACCAAAACGGTCGCACGACTCAAAAATCGCACAGTGTAAGCCCAGCATTAGACCAGCAATGTTTGTTCCCCTCAGAGAAAGGAAAAAAAAAGGCTGCAAAAGTACAGGGAGGAATGGGAAAAGGAAAACACCTGGCTGGAAAAGTGCACGATAACACCTATAAAGCGCACTGCACTGTGTGCCGGCGCACTTTTTCCATAGGCATGCTTCTAATGGTGGGCACATGAAGAACACGAGGGGCGTGAAAGCTCAGGGAACTCTTAACCAATTTTTTTGTCCACCAGGCACCAGGTAGAAGCATATATGGTATGTAAACACTGGTTTGTTTTTTTTAAACCCTCTGGTTAAGTTTAATATGGGCATGTGCAGTGAATATCAGCGCTATGTGGCCAGAAGTGTGATAATATAATTTATTTTGTGTAATAAACAACTGCAAGGATAGATGATTACAACAAATAGATGACTAATACATAAAAGTAATACATAGATGAATAATGATGATGAGTTATGATGCGTAATCATGGGAACAAGCAGGTTTACAAACAGGAGCAGCTGATTAGCATTAGAAAAGCTGAAATGATACCTCAACTGAAGCCAATTGCACTAAATGTGCACTGTTACAGGAATCTTTTTTGTTCTATTGTTTTCTATTAATTTATATAATTTTAAGTTAAGAAGGACAGAGTTCTTTTAACAAAAGATTAACTTATATTCTCAAAAGTTAAGCATGACAGGCTTCTGTTTAAGAAAGAGACCTGTTTTATTGTGTTAATGTTGTCATTTTGAGCTAAAAATAAATGGCTAAATGATCATTTGTTTCCCATGTGTTCATATCACAAAGAATATGCATCTACTTAAATCAAATTCAAGTCAAATGGTTAAAAAAAATAATTTCACACACAAAAAAAAAGAGCTACAAAATTCACCACACTGGGAAGGGTGAAGACAACTGGGTCGGCCGGCCCTGGCCACGAGTTGTCCCTTATTTATTTTTCAGGGAGTTGGCAACCTTTGAAATCATTGACTGTAGAAAACATGGACAACGCGACCCCGCCTACTACCATTGTGCAAAAATGTATGGACTCAAAATGTGGTCATAAATATTTTGTACTTGTAAATCAGTTTTGTATGTGTAAAAAAGATTTGTGTGTGTGTAAAAAAAGATTTGTGTGTGCGTAAAAAAGATTTGTGTGTGTAAAAAAGATTTGTGTGTGGACTTAGCCAAAAAAACCTCTGCAAGTTACAAGTACGAATTTTGACCCTATTTTTCTTCCTTTCATCTGATTGGTCAAGGTCATGTCAATCACAAATGTAACAATCCAATCAGAGAACAGATGGGTTTGGCTGTCGGAGGGGCACTTTTTTTGAACAAATCTTTTTTACACATACAAAACTGATTTACAAGTACAAAATATTTATGACCACATTTTGAGCCCATACATTTTTGCACAATGGTAGTAGGCGGGGTCGCGTCGTCCATGTTTTCTACAGTCGATGATTTCAACACATGAGGACTTGCATGTAAGCTTTAATCTGCAGCTGATCAAATCCCACTGAGCAGTCCTTCCCTTTAAATCTAACCTCTCTTCTTCCTCTCCTGTCCTGTGTGTCTTATCTTTCTCCATCTCTGAGTGAAGTTAGCTCTCTTTCTTTTCTCTCCCTGTGATGTACAGCAGCTGGACCTTTAGCCAGCAACACACTGTGAGACAAACTGCACACAAACAGTTTGTGTGTTTGCTGATGTTTGTTGATAGAAACGCTGCATTTGAAATTACCTGTTTGTTCAGGTGCTGTGCAAAAAAGAAAAAATAACAACGTCTCACTTTATCTCCTGACTATGACTCACAGTTTGGCCTCTTTCATCTCTTATTATGTTTCATACCCTGGTGATTAGTACACGATCAGGATCGTCTTTCATGTGTTACATTTAAGGCTCAAATTGATTGGATGTTTGATGAAATAACTCGCCTCAAATTCCTTCAACCAAAAATAAAAAGGCTGTTTTGAAAATGTAATTAGTGGAAATTGCAATGTTTTTTAATGTGGGGAGTAAAAGTAAGAAAAATAAGAAACCTGATTTTAGAGTGTTTGAACAGTCATGAATTATTTTTAACATCAGGTTGGATGTAATGTGTTTCTACTACCAGTCAGTGGGGATAAGAGACCTTTAAGGTGTTTGGTGCCACAGTCCACCTTCAGGTTTAAAACTAGTGTTAATGGAGGGAGTTTGAAGGTTCAGTTTGTTCCACGACTGCATTTCACTCACTGCCTCTGTTTGTATCTCTGTCACTGCAGGACCAACATGGAGCGAGAAGTCAGCGCTCTCAGGAGGCCGACAAACCTCACAGAAGAATGGGAGAGAAAAAACACAGCTGTGACGAGTGTGGGAAGGATTTTACTGGGAAGGCTAATCTAAAACAGCATCAGGTCATCCACACTGGAGAGAGACCGTTCAGCTGTGACTTGTGTGGAAAGTCTTTTTCCGTGAAGGGTGGACTAAAACAACACCAACTCATCCACAGTGGAGTTAAAGCATACAGCTGTGATCAGTGTGGCAAACGGTTTATAAACAACACACTGTTACAACGCCACATGTTTACCCACACTGAGGAGAGACCTTATAAGTGTGACCTGTGTGAGAAGACTTTTAAAGCTCCACGTTACCTGAGACAACACCAAGAGTTCCACACCAGGAAGAGACTCTACAAGTGCAGTTACTGTGAGGTATGTATTTTTATTTGTATCTTGTTATTTTAGCCTGACTGTTTGGAACAACTCTGCTCATTAAACTGTGTTAGCATGTTAGCAATTCTACTGCATGGAAAAGCAGCTCTGAGTGATTATTCAGATTTTCATTTCATTTATGATTTTTATTTACACGATCATGAAAAACTAAAAGTGCTGAAAATTAATATGACGGTGTTATTTAATGTTGAGGTAGTTTCCTGGTATATCATGATATTGTTATTATTTCAGCATAAATGTCCTTTTGTTTACAGCGACTCATTCCTCTGTCAGGTGTACACAGAATTAAATAAAACACAAATGAAAATAAGTACAAAACCAAACCATTCAGTAATCTTCTCTTATGGTTAACAAAGTTGTGTTGTTACGTAATGGTATTGTAGTATACTAGTAGTGTTAAAATACTCATTTAATATTATAATTGCAGTGTCATGGGGGTAGTAGTGTTTTTCCTGTGTCCCAGTCAGCTGAGTGTTATAACTGCACAGTTACAGTGTTATTAATGCAGTATTAAATTAGTATTATTGCAGTGTTACATTAGTAGTTTAGCACTGTGTTGGTACCCTGCAAATATTAGCACGGTAGTACTTCAGTGTAACTCAGATGTTACTGTAATATTAAATAAGTATTACTGTAGTATTATGGTGGTAGTATTGTAGTTATTGCAGCCCAGTAAACTGAGTGTGTTAACTGAAACAGTAAAATGTAATTGGATGTCTGCAGAGATGCTCTTTATTTCAGGCGACGTTCAGGATAAAAATGTTGAAGGACTGACTTACACTGTCTTTGTGTCTTTGTTTAGAAGCAGAGCGACACAGATGGATCCAGTTCTCAACCCTGTCGTCACTGTGGGAAAGAGTTTCGTTGTGACCTTTGTGGAAAAACTTTCAGCCATAAAAGGAACCTAAAAACACATCAACGTAGACACACTGGAGACAAACTGAAATACTGCAAAGAATGTGGGGGAAGTTTCACCACATCAGTTGGATTAAAACGCCATGAACTCATTCACAGTGGGGTTAAAAAGAACCTCTGTGATCAGTGTGGGGCATCCTTCACCACTGTAAGTCACCTTAAAACACACAAAAGTGTCCACACAGGAGAGAAACCATACAGGTGCAGACACTGTGACAAAAGCTTCTCACGCCCAGGTCATCGTAACAAGCATGAACGTACACACATGGAAGGAAACTACAGCTGTGACCACTGTGACAAGAGCTTCAGGAATCTCAGTTCATACTCCACACACAAACGATCCTACGTTACTAATAAACTGTTTCACTGTTACCAATGTGCCAAAACATTCACTAAATTATCTGCTCTGTGCAAACATCAGCGTAATCATTCAGGGCTGAAATCACTCCCATCACAGTGAATCTGAAGAGACAGAAAGATCCTCTGGTTTTAGGGTCAGTTGGATTTAAGTCAACCCTTGCTGGTCAAGGCAGAAATCGTTACTGAAAGCAACTACACATACACTGTTCATGGTGGTGACCTCTCAACTACATTTCCAGTCACCTCATATAGGGCATGACCTTTTATACAACCAACATGAACAAAAGCAGAAGTGAGAAGTCCTGCTAAACTCAACAAAATTGGAACTTGTGGTTTCTTTATAGCGACTAGACAGCTTCCTCCATCTTATGCATTGCACAAAGCTGCATTCTAATAAGAAAATATTTTAATCAGCACACATACAAGCAATGGAAACTTTCTGAAGCTGAAAATAAATCTTCTAATCGTCTAGCTCTTTCTGCAAAATGACAACCATATTAGGACACAGAAACAATAAAAGCATGTGTCTCTGCACAAATGACAATTTCAAAAGCATCAACTCTAGCAAGGTCAGACTCAAAACCCTTGAGATCAGGCTCCACAGAGTTTAGATAGACTCTCCTGTAAAGATCTGTTGAGGCAGCTATGAATGAAAATGTTCTGTTATTTACATTTTAAGCTTTTTAGGAACACTGTTCTGCTTCAGTGTTCGTGTTGAGTGGTTCGCTTTGTTCCAGCAGTTGGATGAAGAAATCTTTTTTCATGTTATCAAGTTTTTCTTTATTTATGTATGTATGTATTTTGATCCATGTGTTCTGCAGATGCTATTTTGTTCACATTGTTTGTGTTATGAAGTCTAGCAAATATAAATTAAACATTTAAAATGTTAAACCAAGAAATAGTTTTAGCTGTGATTTCATTTCCTGTATAGAGATTGTAAATGTGACATCATTTCCGGTATAAAACCGCAAAGGATTTTGGGTAGGAGTGGCAAGAGGTACTAGCGCACGCAGGCTTTCACATGAAAACAGTCACACAGCCATAGAAAGCAACACAAATAATGGCAAGAAGCTGTTGTATTATTAACTGCAATAGCCGGTCGCATGACAGCCATGGGAAGCCGACGGGTAAAGAGATCCGTTTTTTTTTTCAGATTACGTCGTGGAAGAGAAATTGTTCAAGCCATGTTTCCGAAGTAACAAAGAGCCGACGGATGGCCTGGATTGCAGCCATTCGAAGACCAAATATATAACGTTTCAGAACACTCCAGCTCACATGTAGTTATTATGTAAGTTAACATGACATAATTAATTACAAATAAGTCTTATATTGATTTGAATTGGATTCGTTGCGCTATGCTGCTTTGTTCACTGTGGCTTTGTGGGCTAATATTTGTTGTGTTTTGTAGGAAAACCAGCCTACAAAATGCTGGAATGTGATCCAGACTGGGCACCCTCTATCAACCTGGGTCATACTGAGTTTAAAGCTGCTACCACAGCGGGATTTGATCGGTTAAGAGAGAGAGCGATATCAAAACAGCCACAAAAAGTCCTGCATATTAGTGATGGGATTTCCGGCTCTTTTTAGAGAACCGGCTCTTTCGGCTCGGCTCACTAAAAAGAGCCTGCTCTTTCGGCTCCGAACCGGCTCTTCAGGTTGTTTTGATGCTTTAATTAATTTATTATTACAATAATATAAAATTATGCACAAAAGGAATTACTAATGTAATAAAAGTGGTTTTATTTATATATGTTTATATATAAATATATACATTGGCCCCTAGAGACACGTACAAACTCCAAAAAGCACACATTTCTAGCGTTAACTGAACTTCCAAAACAGAGCTACCTAGATCACTTAAATTACACAATTGAAAGCATATGTGTATTGTTTGTGTGTTTATACACAAGCACTCATATATATTCAAATAATTAAAAAAAAAAAAAAGCTCATTTACCTCTTACTACCACACACCGGTCGTTGGTACTTGCTGGCTTGTGTAGCCTCTAACAAAAGCTCAACACTGCGCCTAGCATTCTGGAGCACTTCTGTTGTCTTTTGTACATGTTTTGGAATTTTTACATGCTTCTGAGGCTACGTCCACACGTACACGGGTATTTTTGAAAACAGAGATTTTCCATTTTCGTTTTAAAAAATAATCCCGTCCACATGTAAATGCAGAAATGAAGGAAAACGCTGCTAGGAGCATGCCAAAGCAACAGGTGCCGATATATCCCTAAACGTGTAGAAATGTTGGCCAATCAGAAGTCTAGAAGCCTCGGTGGGAAATAGTAAACAAAGATGGGGCATAGAAGCAGAACCGAGTCGTATATGTGGAGGGACAGTAACTGTGTGTGTGTATGTAAGCATTTAAACACTGCAGAGAGTACAATTAACAGTAACAGTATTGTAGAAATTCATTTCACCGAAACAAAACGTGGCGCACAGTGTGACGTCAAAAAAGGCGCACATCTTTGACGCTGCGTTTTCTCCGTTTTCCTCATCCACGCGTAAATGCAAAAACTGAGTTTTCGAAAATAGACATTTTTAGAAATCTCCGTTTTCAAAAATACCTGGGTACGTGCGGATGTAGCCTGAGTTTTTATGTGTTTTGGAGTTTTTACGTGCTTCTGAGTTTTTACGTGTTTTGGAGTATGTACTTGCTGCTTTGTCTCTAGGGGCCACCGTAAATATACTTTTATTTAGTCACTCCACATAAAATGTAATAAATAAATCATATAATACAAAAACCAACTAGTCACTGTTCAACTTTTAACTATTTAAATTTTCAGCTTTTCCTTTTAAACAAATTTAAAATGAAACAACACAAAACACTGCAAACCACAAGTATAAATTAAGATATGAAAAAGAAGATGCATATTCTCTGTCATATGGGCCTGCATGAATAAACTTTCTGAATCCTTTATCATCTGCAACTGAAAATAGTTGTGGATGATTACTATACCTTTTTAATGTGACGTTGTTGTCCCTGCCTCTCTTTCTCTGTCTCTCTCTCCCGCTCTGTTCCTCTGCTACTGCGGCTGTAACTACCGCCCCTCCCCCCTCTGCCCAGCGCAAAGCACAACGCTCGCGTGCGGAGTGAAGCGGGAAAAAAAGTGCGAGAGAGAGAAAGAAAAAAAAAACCCACGGCTCGCGATAAGGAGCCGGCTCGCGTCGTTCACTTCAAAGATCCAGCTCTAAGAGCCATTTCGCTTGCGAACGACCCATCACTACTGCATATATGTGCACAAGTAAACTGGACCTGGGCTTGTTGCAGGGATCTGAATGTACTAAACATTTTGTGAATGTATGCACTCACACTTAGGACCATATGATAATAAATATGTGCGTGATGAAAATCGGGCAGCAAGCTAGTGATGTGTCGGTCACGAATGAAATGGCTCTTAGAACCGGATCTTTGACGTGAACAACGCGAGCCGGCTCCTTATCGCAAGCCGTGTTTTTTTTTTTTTTCTTTCTCTCACCCTCTCTCTCGCACTTTTTTTCCGCTTCACTCTGCACGCGAGCCTTGTGCTTTGCGCTGGGAAGAAGGGGGTAGAGGCGGTAGTTACACACGCAGTAGCACAGGAATACAGCGTGAGGGGGAGAGAGAGAGAAAGAGAGTCAGGGACAACAACATCACATTAGAACGGTATAGTAATCATCCACAACTATTTTCAGTCGCGGATGATAAAGGATTCAGAAAGTTTATTCATGCAGGCCCATATGACAGAGAATAAGCATCTTCTTTTTGTTTTCATATTTTAATTTATATTTAATTGTGTTGTGGTTTGCAGTTTTTTGTGTTGTTACACTTTAAATATGTTTAAAAGGAAAAAGCTGAAAATTTAAATAGTTAAAAGTTGAACTGTGAATGGCGTGAATAAATAAAAGTATTGTAGCGGGCCAGGGCTGTTCGGGGATGTTATGGACATTTATGTTCTATTTTGCAGTTATGTTTGTTGTTATGTTGTCATGGTAACAGGTGACGCTCCCTCTGCGACTGTGTGTGTTTCCGGTGAAAGAGCGCCATTTTGTGTTGTTGTTGTGTTGTTGCCGCGCTGAGCAGAGGGCTCGCGCCAGTGTTCCTCCCCAAAAGCTAAATAAACGGGTGCTCCCGAAGAAACCTCCGTCTCCTCCGTTCCCTGAGCTCGCCACATTGGTGTCAGAAGTGGGATAGCTCACCCTCGCCGGAATGGAGAGAGACACTCAGAGGCTGGAGCAAGCCGTCGAGGAGAGTATTCGCTGCTTGGGAAGCCGGCGATTGAAGAGAGAGGAAGCTAGCGGCCATGTAAGTGCCCCGACGGGTCCCGACGGCGCGAGCGCACCGCGGCGGCGGCCCACCGCGACCGACGCTAGGGCAATGCTTCATGGGCTGCCTCCGTCGGCCGACACACCGGGCCCCCGACAGCGAGCAGTGACGCCTGCAACGCCAGCTAAGGTACCGAAATATAACGGGCTAACCCCGCTAGAGCCCTACCTCTCACAAGTACGGCTAGCCGCGAGACATAATGGCTGGAGCGACGAAGAGGCTGCTACACAGCTAGCGCTAGCATTGGAAGGAGATGCACTGCAGGTACTCCATGACCTAGCCCCGTCAGAGCAGCATGAGCTCCAGGCCCTCACCATAGCACTCGAGAGGCGATTCGGACAGCGGCACTCCACTGAGCAGAGCAGGGAGCAGCTGACCAACCGGAGCCGTAGGCCGGGGGAGAGCCTGGGCACCTTTGCAGCGGATGTGTTGCTGTATGCTTGTCGTGGCTACCCAGAGTTCCCAGCAGCAGCCCGTGAGGAGCTTAGTCTGCATGCTTTCCTGCGAGGACTTTTCCCAGAGCGACTACGCCAACACGTCCGCCTGGCCATGCCTCAAACTCTCCGTGAGGCGCTCCTTGAGGCTGAAAGGGCCGAGCTGGTGCTCACCTCACCACCTAACCAGCAGGTGCACTCCCCAAACTACCCTCAGATCAGAGCCGCAGACTATGACGGGGAGGGAGAGGTCCCGGAGGTATGCCAGCTGCAGCCCTCGGTGCCCTGGAGGCATCCCCGTCGACCGACCGACCGCTGCTACCGGTGCGATGAGCCTGGCCACGTGGCGCGCGACTGCCTGGCGCACGCACCAAAGGCCAGAACTATGTGGCCTCAGGGGGATGAGAGAGGGAGCGTCACAGCGAGGGGACCATCGCTCCAGCTTCCTGCCCCCCTCCAAGAACGATGCACGGTGGCAGGCCTAGTCGGGCACCTCAAGGGACTCTACCTGAGCTGCTGTGTTGAGGACCAGCCCTGCCAGGCCCTGGTGGACACGGGGTCCACCATTTCCCTAATACGACCTGGTGTGTTTCCTGGAACATCCGGGCCGCTTGTGATGGGTTGGTCACCCACCGACGCCCAGCTGATGACAGTGACTGGGGAGAGAACTGACATGCAGGGGAAGAAACCGTTGCGGATCAGAGTGAAGGATCTGGAGCTGGTGCACGACTTCTGGCTTGCTGACATCCAAGAACAGTGCATCATCGGCCTTGATCTGCTGACCCGCTGGGGGGCCTGCGTTGACACCGCGAAGCTGGCTATCACTGTTGGTACAGAGACTCTGGCCCTCCAGTGCGGTCAAAAGCAGGGAACCGGAGACTGCAGGCAGACTCGGCTGGTTCAGCACACCACCGACACCGGCTCTGCTCAACCCATCTGTCTGCGCCCACGCCAGCTGCCCCTCTCGAAACGGCAGGGAGAGCGGGCCCAGGAGGCACGGGGCGTGGCTACTGCTCGGGCCACAGCCGGCGTAGGGGGATGGCTCTCGTTGACCATGCAGCAGCTGAAGCAGGAGCAGGAGGCTGATGCGACGTTGGTTCAGGTGGGGGCCTGGCTGGAGGCAGCACGACGCCCAGGCTGGACAGGGGTGTCAGGACAGGGGCCCGAAGTGAAGGCCTACTACTCCCAGTACAACAACCTAGAGACCCACGACGGCCTCCTGTACCGGAGATGGCGGGCCCCCGGGCAGGGCAGCGATCTCCTGCAGCTGTTGGTGCCTCGGACACTGCGGTCGCAGGTGCTTGAGCTCGTCCACGGCTCGGTGGGGGCCGGCCACTATGGGAATGCCAAAACTCTCCGCCGTCTCAGGGGACAGTTCTACGGGCCTGGCTGTCGACGGGAAGTGGAACTTCGTGTGCACTGCTGTGACACCTGTACGGCACGGAAGGGCCCCACTCAACGCTTCACTGCCCCCCTACAGCAGCATCGGGTGGGGGCCCCGAGGGAGAGAGTGGGAGGAGACGTCCTAGGCGCTTTCCCTGTCCCCGAGGCAGAGAACCGGCGCGTGTTGGTGGCCAGGGACTGCTACAGGAGGCTGAGGGAGCGGCCGCGAGTGGTTCATGACTACACCCGCCCGGCCCAGGTCAGTGCCGGAGTACGACAGAAAAGAGCCTGCAACACCAGGTGCCGAGGGGGAGTTTTCGTGCCTGGCGACAAGGTTTGGGTGTACTGCCCGGTTCGCAAGAGAGGGGTGTCCCCCAGGCTGTGCGGTCACTGGCAAGGGCCGGCGGAGGTCGTGGGGCGGCTAACAGAAGTGGTGTACCGGATCCACATGCCGGGTCCAGGACGCGTGGCGGTGTTGCACCAGGACAGGCACTCACCGTACTGCCCGCCCGCTCCCGCAGACGCCAGGGCAGGGGATGCTGGTGGCACCCCAGGTTCTCATCCAAGTGACTCTTCCCCTGCTGGTCGAGATCGGCCTGCGCGCCGAAGGAAGACACATGGACATTTGCAGGACTTTGTGTTGGGTATTGGGGTTGTCGGGGATGACTGACCCCTTAGGTGGGGGCTATGTAGCGGGCCAGGGCTGTTCGGGGATGTTATGGACATTTATGTTCTGTTTTGCAGTTATGTTTGTTGTTATGTTGTCATGGTAACAGGTGACGCTCCCTCTGCGACTGTGTGTGTTTCCGGTGAGAGAGCGCCATTTTGTGTTGTTGTTGTGTTGTTGCCGTGCTGAGCAGAGGGCTCGCGCCAGTGTTCTTCCCCAAAAGCTAAATAAACGGGTGCTCCCGAAGAAACCTCCGTCTCCTCCGTTCCCTGAGCTCGCCACAGTATATTTACGGTGGCCCCTAGAGACAAAGCACGTACAAACCTCGAAACACGTAAAAACTCCAAAACACGTAAAAACTCCATACCACATACAAACCCCGAAGCACGTACAAATTCCAAAACAGGTAAAAACTCAGGAGCACGTAAAAAATCAGAAGCACGTACAAAACACAACAGATTGTGCTCCAGGATGCTAGGCGCAGTGTTGAGCTTTTGTTACCTAGTGGCTACACAAGCCAGCAAGTACCAACGACCGGATTTGGTGTGTGCTAGTAACAGGTAAATGAACATTTTTTAAAAATTATTTGAATATATATGAGTGCTTGTGTATAAATACACAAACCATACATATATGCTTTGAATTGTGTAATTTAAGTGATCTAGGTAGCTCTTTTTTGGAAGTTCAGTTAATGCTAGAATTGTGTTTTGGAATTTGTAAATGCTTTTTGGAGTTTGTACGTGCTTGTCTCTAGGGACCACCGCATATATTTATATATAAAAATATATAAATAAAACCACTTTTTTTACATGAGTAATTCCTTTGTACATCATTTTATATTATTGTTAATAATAAATGAATTAAAGCAACAAAACAACCTGAAGAGCCGGTTCGGAGTCGAAAGAGCCGACTCTTTTTAGTGAGTCGGGCCGAAAGAGCCGGTTCTCTAAAAAGAGCCTGAAATCCCATCACTACAGCACGCTGACGTCCTTACTCCACTCTGTATGCTCGCATGGGTCTGACCCTTTCACTCCTTTGATTTTTTCCTCGTACTTTTTTTTTGCCTTTTCGTCAAGTCTGTCTTTGTACGGACCTGCCGTGTTCTACGTCGTTTTGTACATAACTGTTTTTGGGGCAAATAAAATGCAAGTAGGGATTAAAACCGTAGAATTAATGATTACCGGTGCTGGAAATACTAGCGCTTGATGCAGTGTTTTGATTTTGTTGCCACTCATACCTAAAATGCAATGCGCGAAATTCACGTGGTCAGTGATTAAATGTATTTCTGATCCAATCATATGGCACATTGACTTCTGGGAAAATTTTAGATGGCACTCATCATCAGAAAGGTTGCCGACTGGTGACTGTAGACAGTTGCGTCTTTTCATTGGCCCGGAGTCTACGGTGAGCTTAGGCCACCATTTTGTTGTTTGCCAACCGCCAATAAAACTTAGAAATAAAAGAAGGGGGCGGAGCAAAGTGAGGACGCTCCAAGAGAGGTGGTGTTGGAACAGACAGAGCTGGAGCTCCATCCAAAGAGAATAAAGTAGGACCAACGTTTGGATCGATATCTGCATCGATCTGCCCACCCTTGTCACCTGGATCATAGCTGAGATCAACGTGAACCACGTGGGTCTCTGCTCCCTGATCTGTGTCCTGTGTTTGGAAAGAGTTCCAGCTTAATCGCGGAGTTTCTCTCGGTTTGTGGGCTCATCTAAAGGTAAGCACCGAGCTAACTTTACTGTGATTTCAGTTCATGTTGAGTTTAGCTCCTGAATGAGGTCTTCTGCTGCTCTCCTCGGTGTCTGTTCACAGTTTATTGTGAACACGTTGAGAGAAGAGTGAGAGAGTGTTTGGAGAAAAACACCAACTAATCATTAGCTCTGGGGTCCGTTCTTCGTACCTCGCTTACTACATCCAAGATCAAATGACACATCCAAGATCAAATCATCGCGCTAACTTTGAGCTCGCTAATCCGGTTCTCCGAACACACCTGTTGTTGACGATTAGTACAGCTGGATGAAGTAATCTGAGATCACTGGGTGGCTTAAAAGGGGCTACGCATCGATAGTAGAAACATTGATCGGCAACCCTGTGATTGGTCGGCGAAGATGTCGAAGGAGCGCGCTCAGTATTTTACGGCAGCAGACCAAGAACTCTTGATTGAGGGATATCAGGAGTTTCAGAGTTTAATTAAAACGCAAGGGAACACTGCAAAGGCTGCAAAAGCAAGGAGAGAGGGCTGGCAGAAAGTTGCTGGCAAATTAAACTCGTAAGTAATTTATTATATTATATTATATTACATCATATTATATTATATTACATTATATCCTCTTTCACATTAGAGCCACAACAGGACCCACTAGAACATGGGAACAAGTAAAAGTGAAATATAAGAATATTCTACAGAATGGTAATATTTATCACTTATATTGCTTTTAGTCTCTTGAAAAGAGACCCTGAAATAATCTGTTTGTTTGTTTATAACAGCAACCAAGAAAAGGGCAGAGCAAATAAAGACAGGTGGTGGTCCTGCACCCCCTCGTCACACCCCGGCAGAGGAGCTGGCCCTAGGGTTGAATGCCACCAGACCCATTGTTGAGGGCATCCCTGGGGGCAGCTCTTCCTTAGACCAGCAGCCGGGGTGCAGTAGCAGCAGCACCTTCATAACTGGTAAATGAGCTCATAATTCTATTTGTACAATGTAAAATATTTGGTTGTTGCCTTAATTAAAATGCTTTTTGTACTATGTAATTTATTGGCATTGTGTGTTTTTTGTGTGTAGTTTCACATAACACTCCATCACTTTTACCTGTTCCTGAAACGTGCCACTCGCAAAGAAACGCAAGGCAATGCACACAGTTTGTGCAGTTGTTAATGCGCGACTACGGTGAGTGGAACTCTTAACATAGGGATCCAACAAGTTGGTTAAGTAAATAATACCCTCATGGGAAAATCGATATCTCTCTATGAGCACACTGTCGCGATGAGCTAAAGGATCCTGTCTATCCCGCAATATACGCTGAATTCTGAGAACTCTCCTTATCAATCTTGCACCTTCGGCAATGGGTTGCTCGCGTACAAACGGACAGGACATGGCTGCGACAGACTTCCCAAATCCACCTTCGCTTTTATAGCCGTGATCTCTCATCTTGATTACACGAAGTAATTTACTATTACTACCCTAAAATATGAATTACATCTGAAATAATCAAATACATGTAATAGAATGATTAATAGTACATTTCCCTTTTTTTCAGAAATGACCTGTATGTATCTGTATGAAATCAATAAAAGAATCAAATACTGCATTATCTTTAGTTACATTGATAATATTTATTTATGGTAAAACAGTGGCGAAATATCGCTGTTGCTTTCGTATAAATGCAGCGGACATACCTGAGTGGCCGCGATCTAATCCTGTTTACATAAAGTAAGCCTGCTCCCGAGCAGGTTTACGCTTACGGATCTGTTGCTATGACAGCAAGTCCCGGATGAGCTTCGGAGAACCGAACGATCCAAGATCACGCGAAATCGTCAACAATCAAATCCGGCTAACTTACTTAGCGAGGTACGAAGAACGGACCCCAGCATGCTGGGAGAACTTGGAGCAGAAAAGTCTTTTCATTGTCCCTGCAGCTGTTTTTCTGCCTGCACCAAACCTCTACAGCCTCATTTCTATTTGAAGTGATAACAGGAAATGGATGAGAGCGATCTGCTGCAGTATCAGGGTCACAATAAACTTTATTGTCCAGCTGCTGTGGATGAACACATGAGAGGAAGTGAACTCCTACAAAGTCTCATTTTAATGAGTCTGGCTGCTGTAAAGTGATGCACAGGAAGATGTTAACAAAAACTAATGAAACAGAGATGAAAGTAAACAGTGTTCATATTTGAAAGCACAGAGAATAAAAATATATTGTGCTGGTTAATGTGCAGCTCTTGGTGATTTGGGAGAATCATGTTTTTAATCATGTTGTGGATTGAATGTTGGGTTTTATTTATTTTGTCTACAGAAGTAGACAAAATAAATACTTTTGTAAAAGTATTTATTTTCATGATCAAATGATCAGATGATCAAACACTTTTGATCATTCAGATTGATTTTTTTGGGTTGACTTGAATCATGTGAAGGTTTAATTAAGTTTAAATAAACTTACCTTTAAAGACCATTAATCAATGGCCATGATTACCGTTCACAGTGAGTGAGTTGCTGCAATCACAGCATTTGATCAATGAGCTGTGATCAGTGGTTGTTGGGGGAATAGTGGAGGTGGTGGGACTGGGGGGGGGGGAGCTGAAGGAGTTAAAAGTGTGGGGTGGGGGAGTAACAGGTCTGTCCCTGGCTGTATCCCAATTCAGGGTCTGCAGCCTTAACGGTCCACAAGGACCGCGTACTCAAAGACTGCTAAGGCCGGAAGTGCGAGGCTTGTGAAATGGGACGGTCTAGCCTCCGTTGCGCTGCCCATGATACTAACAGCTGGAAACGTTTCATACAGCTTTGTTTGACAGAAATGAAGGAAAACATATTTTGTTCATTTGTTTGTTTGTTTCTACATGAGCTTTGATTTGATAAGTATCTGAGGCTGAGACCACAGGACTGTGAAATCATAATTATTGGGCTTCATTTCTGTACTGAACAGTCATTTTAAGATTAGCTAGTTAATAACAATTACCTAATGTTATTCATGTCATTCATTATTCATGAGACTAAAGTCATCTTGCTTTGGTAATGTAAATATAATATGGCCAATATTGAAGTTATTATTTCAATCAGTATTAGTTATTACAGCAGTGAATGAACTTTGTTTCAAATACTGAGCTTCAGTAAAGATTCAAGCTGCATTTATTTATTTTTCCTGCCACCTTAAATCTTCACTCAAAGACAGGTTCCTTTGACACTGTGTATATATAAATATATTATATATAAGAGACAAATATTGTTCTTTCAATATGTTGGCATTGCTAAATTTGTCTCAGTGCTTACTTTAAATATCCATGAAATCATCACATTCTCTGTAAGATTACGGTCCACTATTGAACGGTGTATATTTTAAAGTAAAGGCTTTAAAACTAAGTTAGTACAAACATCACTAATGCCACATAACTTTGCCGACATGTGGCCAACAGTAATGTTTTAATGTTCTTCGTTATTAAACATTTGCACATAAATAACTGACATAATATTCAGTACTTACTTTACTTTTTTAAGTTTACTCTTAGGGCGCCCCTCTTCCGGCGGTTTTTTTTTTTTGGGCAAAATTATCAACACCCACCGCCGCGCTATGCATTCTGGGATATGTTGGACCACGAAGTCTACACCGCCACATCCTTAAAATTCAGGGAAATAAAGGACGCATTTGAGGGCCGCATTTCGAGCAGCCTTTGAATTGGGACAGCCTTTGTCGCGTCGCTGTGACGTAATCGGCCTTAAAATGCAGCCTTTAAGGCTGCAGACCCTGAATTGGGATACAGCCTCTGTTTGTGGAAACCACAGGAGGAGCTGTTCAGGCTGTTGGCTGGGTGTGAATTGTTGATGGAGTCTTTAAACTTGTAGTTGCTGTTTTCCAGACTGAAGCAGAGTCGTTAGCTGAAAACTGGTTTTAGAGGTTCATTCAGGACACCTTCTCAGGCTCTTACAGCCTTACCTGTATCATAACAAAGTGTATAAACCCCAATCCACCTTTAACATGGTCCTTCTCCCAAACCTTCAAATTTGACTTTCTGGCCCTGTCATAGTAAAGGGCTGCTTAGAATATTAGAGCCAATGTCACAAAGTTCCTCCTGAAGTATAAGTGAGTGAGAGAGTTCCCTCACTTTGCAGCACAACACGTCTCACAAGATTTCTACAAGCAATCAGAGTGAAATTTGTACTTTGTGTTGTCAGATGAACATATGAGACACTTTGACTCTTCAGTGCAGTGTGGAGCCTAACAAAGATCTGTTTTGTGTCCCAGCTGATCAGCAGGAGGAGAAGAGTCTGACGGAGCAGCAGAGGAACATTTTCAGCCATCTGGACTCAGCTGAGTCACTACAGAGGAAACAATGAGCTCAACAAAGAAGGTGAGGAATCTATGGCCCTTTCTCAAATCTCAAGTATGATTTGTACAATTGGAACACCAGCATACTTGATGAGTTTTTTACAGAGTTTTTACTGCCGTCCCCTATTATTTAACTAGTATGTTATGAGGCTTAACTTTAATCTCAGCCAAACCGATTTACTCAGGAACAATAAAGCAATGAAATAAATCTAAGACACTTTTTTTAAACCCAACGTTTTTTAGCCAAGCTCCGCCATTGCCGCATTTGAGTTTTGGATGAAATGCATTCTGGGATAACTAGCTGTACCAAGTCCACAAAAGCCACCACTGATGCATGCTCGATAAAATGGGCGGAGCGAGAACACATCTGGGAATTTTCACATTCGCAACTTGATGCGTACTTTGAATTGGAACCGTAATTGCTCTCCAACTGATGACACACGAGTACGCATATTGAGAAAGATGCTATCACAGTTTCACCAAATAATCAGTCACGTCTAATACTCTCATACTCCCAAGCTGTTATATGACTGTGTTGTATATTATTATTATTATATACTATGTTGTTTTTTTTATGTGTACAAACATCATTAAGTCACAAGCAAAGAGAGACTACATGATAGCACGTTTAAATAAGGAAGGTTTGTTCATCTAAATTATTTATTAATCAAATGGACATAACATTTGTTAATGCCCCCAAAACAATACACGTTCAAGGCACCACAACAGCAGCCCGATATCAGACAGAAGCTGTCAGCTGAGCTCTGTAGAGTGGGCAATTATAATGAAGCTCTTTATTATAATTTGTCGATTCAAGCTGCTCTTCATATTTTTGGCCAGCAGATGTCACCAAAGAGGACTGTGTTGAAAAGCTTTGAGTAATGAACCTTTTTCAATACAAGCTTCAGTGTTTCAGAAAGCTTCATTTGGCCATCACTGATATAAATAATGTTATACAAATTATCAGAGGAGGCAATAGCACTGATATTCTGCATATGTACAGATACTAGTGTTAAAAACATATTCCAGTAAAAGCTGAAGTGCTGATTCAACTTCTTTACTCAAGTAAAAATTAAAATAAAGTACAGGCTCGTTTTCTGATTTTTATCTATGGGTAACTAAGCCTTATGCAATAATTATATAATAATAAAATAAGATTAGTAGATGAAATACAAGCTATTTATTTATTTCTAATGAAGGTACTCTGTTTAAATCAGTTAAGTAGAAAATGAAGGAAAATAAAACATATGTGTATTTTCTGTTGCCTACACTGTAGAGGGTGACTTTGCCTCTAAACAGGAAGAGGTTAAAGTGGGATTGAGCAGGTGGGAACCCTAAAATCAGCTGGAGTGGCTCAGCGTGGGGAAAAGAATCACAGCTCACAATAATTTGTATTGAGAGCTCCAGTAGATTTTCTTAAAGTACAGGCTGTGATCAGCTGACCTGCTGCTCTCTGTGGATGTACACAACTGAATTCAACCAGATGTCAGCAGATGTTTCATCAGCTGTCCTGGCTGATTTCCATCCTCTACACTGACAGTACACTGTCTTTATATTAGACACTATACTGTTGGTATGAAGGTGGAACTCAGTGAATGAATGTCAGCATCATGAGCTTCAGTTTAAATGAATCTCTGCTACACTTGATGTAATCTAACTGTGACATGAGCACCACAGTCACTGTGCACCAGTCACACACTGTTCTTTACTTTAAATCCATCACGGTTCAGCAAACTAACCTGTTTATCCTGCACTAACCTGCAGAGGATCTTCATGCAGTCTTTAAATAACACAGTTAATCTGCCTCAGATTGTTTTGCAGCAAGTTTCACAACCTGAAAAAACACAATGTCACATGTACAGACCCAATATCTGATTTCAACACATGAGGACTTACATGTAAGCTTTAATCTGCAGTTGATCAAATCCCACTGAGCAGTCCTTCCCTTTAAATCTAACCTCTCTTCTTCCTCTCCTGTCCTGTGTGTCTTATCTTTCTCCATCTCTGAGTGAAGTTAGCTCTCTTTCTTTTCTCTCCCTGTGATGTACAGCAGCTGGACCTTTAGCCAGCAACACACTGTGAGACAAACTGCACACAAACAGTTTGTGTGTTTGCTGATGTTTGTTGATAGAAACGCTGCATTTGAAATTACCTGTTTGTTCAGGTGCTGTGCAAAAAAGAAAAAATAACAACGTCTCACTTTAACTCCTGACTATGACTCACAGTTTTGCCTCTTTCATCTCTTTTTATGTTTCATACCCTGGTGATTAGTACACGATCAGGATTGTCTTTCAAGTGTTACTTTTCGGGCTCAAATTGGTTTGATGTTTGATGAAATAACTCGCCTCAAATTCCTCCAACCGAAAGTATAAAGACTGTTTTGAAAATGTAATGAGTAGAAAGTCCTTTTTTTAATGTGGAGTAAAAGTAAGGAAAAAATGATTTTAGAGTGTTTGAACAGTCATGAATTATTTTTAACACCAGGTTGGATGTAATGTGTTTCTACTACCAGCAGGTGGGGATAAGAGACCTTTAAGGTGTTTGGTGCCACACTCCACCTTCAGGTTTAAAACTAGTGTTAATGGAGGGAGTTTGAAGGTTCAGTTTGTTCCACGACTGCATTTCACTCACTGCCTCTGTTTGTATCTCTGTCACTGCAGGACCAACATGGAGCGAGAAGTCAGCGCTCTCAGGAAGCCGACAAACCTCACAGAAGAAAGAGAGAGAAAAAACACATCTGTGACGAGTGTGGGAAGGGTTTTACTAGGAAGGCTAAACTAAAACAGCATCAGGTCATCCACACTGGAGAGAGATTGTTCAGTTGCAGCGAGTGTGGAAAGTCGTTTTTCTGGAAGACTTGCCTAAAAAGACACCAGGTCATCCACAGTGGAGTTAAAGCGTACAGCTGTGATCAGTGTGGCAGAGCTTTTACTCACAGTAGCCACTTACAGAGTCATCTAGTTACCCACTCTGGAATTAAGGCATACAGCTGTGACAAGTGTGGAAAAACTTTCAGCCAGATAGGGAGCCGAAATAAACACCTACGCATTCACACCATAAATGATGTGTACTGCTGTGATCAGTGTGGCAAACACTTTGCTACAGACGCAAACTTACAACATCACATGTTTACCCACACTGGGGAGAGACCATATAAATGTGACCTGTGTGAGAAGACTTTTAAAGCTCCACTTCACCTGAGACGACACCAACAGATCCACACCAGAAAGAGACTCTACAAGTGCAGTTACTGTGAGGTATGTATTTTTATTTGTATCTTGTCATTTTAGCCTGACTGTTTGGAACATCTCTGCTCATTAAACTGTGTTAGCATGTTAGCAATTCTACTGCATGGAAAAGTAGCTCTGAGTGATTATTCAGATTTTCATTTCAGTTATGATTTTTGTTTACACGATCATGAAAAACTAAAAGTGCTAAAATTAATATGATGGTGTTATTTAATGTTCAGGCAGTTTCCTGGTATATCATGATATTATTATTTAAGCATAAATTGCCTTTTGTTTACGGCAGTTTATTCGTCTGTCAGGTGTACACAGAATTAAATAAAACACAAATTAAAATAAGTACAAAACCAAATCATTCAGTAATCTTCTTATGGTTACCACATTTGTACCGTTATGTAATGATATTGTAGTATTGTAGCAGTAGTAATATTGCTTATTTATAGCTTCAGTACTTTTAGACATTACTGTTAAAATAATCATTTAATGTTATAATTGCAGTGTCATGGGGGTAGTAGTGTTTTTGTCTCAGTCAGCTGAGTGTTATAACTGCACAGTTACAGTGTTATTAATGCAGTATTGTCAGAATCATAATTTATTGATCCCTATGGGAAATTATGTTGGTTACAGTGCTCCAGTACAAACAGTAACAAAAACAGACAATACAAGAAGTAAGAAATAGCACAATATACACACACACACACACGATTGCCACAGGCAGGAATGACTTCCTGTGCCATTCAGCGGTGCTTTTTGGTAATCTCAGTCTCTCACTGAACCTGCTCCTGTGGCTAGCCAGCATGTCATGGATTGGGTTGGAGGAATTATCAATTCAATTTCTATTAAATTTTATTTATATAGGGCCAAATCACAACAGCAGTCAACTCAAGGCGCTTTATATTGTACATCAGATCGTACAATAATAGATACAGAGAAAAACACAACAATCATATGACCCCCTATGAGCAAGCACTTTGGCAACAGTGGAAAGGAAAAACTCCCTTTTAACAGGAAGGAACCTCCGGCAGAACCAGGCTCACAGAGGGGCGGGGCCATCTGCTGCGACCGGTTGGGGTGAGAGAATGAAAACAGGATAAAAAACATGCATTGGAAGAGAGACAGAGATTAATAACAGATATGATTCAATGCAGAGAGGTCTATTAACACATAGTGAGTGAGAAAGGTGACTGGAACTGAAAAACTCAATGCATCATGGGAATCCAACATTGTCTTTATCCTGGATACCATTCACCTCTCCGACACCACCTTAAGAGAGTCCAGCTCCTTCCCCACAGCATTGCTGGCCTTGCGGCAACTGTAACAGGCTCCATGCTGGTTGGCACATGCGCACTAATTTAGATTAGTATTATTGCAGTTTTACATTAGTAGTTTAGCACTGTGTTGATAGCCTTTAAATTACCCTGAAAATATTAGCGTGGTAGTACTTCAGTGTAACTCAGATGTTACTGTAATATTAAATAAGTATTACTGTAGTATTATGGTGGTAGTATTGTAGTTATTGCAGCCCAGTAAACTGAGTGTGTTAACTGAAACAGTAAAATGTAATTGGACGTCTGCAGAGATGCTCTTTATTTCAGGCGACGTTCAGGATAAAAATGTTGAAGGACTGACTTACACTGTCTTTGTGTCTTTGTTTAGAAGCAGAGCAACACAGATGGATCCAGTTCTCAACCCTGTCGTCACTGTGGGAAAGAGTTTCGTTGTGACCTTTGTGGAAAAACTTTCATTCGAAAAGACACCCTAAAAGAACATCAACGTAGACACACTGGAGACAAAATGAAATACTGCAAAGAATGTGGGGGAAGCTTCACCAGATTAAGGGACTTAAAACAGCATGAACTGATTCACAGTGGGGTTAAAAAGCACCTCTGTGATCAGTGTGGGGAATCCTTCACCACTGTAAGTCACCTTAAAACACACAAACGAGTCCACACAGGAGAGAAACCATACAAGTGCAGACACTGTGACAAAAGTTTCTCACAATCAGGTAGTCGTAACAATCATGAACGTACACACATGGAAGGAAACTACAGCTGTGACCAGTGTGACAAGAGCTTCAGGAATCTCAGTTCATACTCCGAACACAAACGATCCCACGTTACTAATAAACTGTTTCACTGTTACCAATGTGCCCAAACATTCACCTCATTGTCTGCACTGTGCAAACATCAGCGTGATCACTCAGGGCTGAAATCACTCCCATCACAGTGAATCTGAAGAGACAGAAAGATCCTCTTCTGGTTTCAGTGTCAGAGTTAAAACCCTTGAGTTCAGGCTCCACAGAGTTCAGATAGAATCTCCTGTAAAGATCTGATGAGGCAGCTATGAATGAAAATGGTTCCCTAGTTCCATTTTAAGGTGTCGAAACTGTTCTACTTCAGTGTTCATGTCGAGTGGTTCGCTTTGCTTCAGCAGTTGGATGAAAAAATCTGTTTTCATGTTATCAGTGACCTCCTGACCCAGTATGAACCTTCCAGATCTCTCAGGTCATCTGGATCCGGTTTTTTATCAGTTCCCAGAATCAGAACCAGACACGGAGAAGCTTCATTCAGCTTTTATGCTCCATATATCTGGAACAAACTCCCAGAAAGCCTCAGATCAGCTGAAACACTCAGTTTATTTAAATCCAGGTTGAAGACTCACCTGTTCTCAGCTTAATTTGAATAAAACACCAAATCCACACTTTTAAGCTTAAATTTAAAAACCTACATTTTAACTACTGATGTTATCTACTGTTTTTTTTAATCAATTTTAAATCATGCTTTTTATTTGTTTTTGTTTTTTAATGTCTCTGTAAAGCACTTTGAATCACCTTGTTTATTTGTGCTATATAAATAAACTTGCCTTATCAAGTTTTTATTGAATGTATTTTGATCCATGTGTTCTGTAGATGTTATTTTGTTCACGTTGTTTGTGTTATGAAGTCTTGCAAATGTTAAATAAACATTTAAAATGTTAAACAAATAAATAGTTTGAGCTGTGATTTCACTTCCTGTTTTTCAGAGTAAGTGACAAATGGAAACATGTTTACAGTCAGAGTCAGATGAACTGTTTTCAGTGGCACAGATGGAGGTTTATCAGAGGAGGAGACTTGGCTGTTCTCCACTCACACTGAACAGGGTTCCTGCAGCTTATTAAAAATCTGACCTGAAAGTTATGAAAAATAAAATCTTTTATGTTGTTTTTATTTCGTTTTAATAAAAACAAAAAACTAAAGCAGTCTGAGCAAACAAACTTTCAGTAAGTCACATACTTAATCCCTCATATAACAGCTACACACACGTCCTATCTTTGCCTTTGCATTGAACCTTTTCCTCTCAGGATTCTCTCTCTCTCAGATCGCAGAGCAAGTACTGCACCACAGGTCGCCATATGTCCATGAAATCATCATCATTGTCATGAAATTTGGCACTGAGCCTTTCAGATCTCCTGACAATAAACATAAGCTTATTTAATAATGTGGATCTCTTTTTTTCAGATTAAGTCCATAGTAACTATAGTAACATTCTTTTAGCGATGGTAAATATTCTCGAATCTAAAATTTCTATAGAAGTCTGAAGTGTATTGGATTGGTTTCTTCTGGGGTAAAAATCTTTTTTGTCAAAAAGTCCTGGAGGGAGAGCTGGTTTTCACTTCATGACGAGGAAGCGGTTCGGTGTTAATGCTTGGAGGTCATTTGTGTCCTGTGATAGCTTTGTGATGGTGCATTAATGCATGAGTCAGTATCTAAAAAGTAATCCCCTTTGATGTGCACGACTCCGCTTGTCATACAAGTGAACGCTACTACATACCGTTTTACAACACTGCGCCCTCTCTTCACAACAAGTGGGCCAAAATAATCTACACCAACGTTTCTGAACAGTTGTAGATCTGGAACCACTGTTTCCTCTGGCAGGTCTGCCATCTGTTGTTGGCTGGGTTTTCCTCCATTCAGTTTACTGAATAAACATTTTGCACAGCTGCAGGGGCGGATCTAGAGAAATTTTCTTAGGGTGGCATGAGGGTAGCAAAGAAATCAAATGGGGTGGTAAAATCAAAGCCTTTTTCCCCCAAACACATATGCAGGTGGTTACATATGGTTAAAATGATTCAAATGCAGTAAGTACACACGTTTTTCATATAAATATAGTCTATGACTTAATTATTGTCTGTAGCCCACATAATTACACACTTTAGTTACATAAAACATGTGAGTTTTGTTTTTACGTGCTGTATAGCCTGTATAATAAATAAATATGTAGCCCAATAAGTATAAAATCCAGAAAGCTACGCAACATTGGGTGGTTCATTTACAAACACAAGTCTAACTTAAGTTTCACAGTTTTTTGTCAGAAAACAATCACATTGTTACATCCTTAAATTACACTAAATGTCAGAAATCTGCACTGTCATGAACAAAAATTTAAACCTAATTTTTCATGATTTGTTGGATTAACCCAATGAGGTCTGAAATACAACCGGCCATTTTTGACTCCTTTTGAGTTTACGTTTGTAGTTCACCCTCAAATTGTTTCATTTTTTTTTTCCCCTTGCCTTGTTTGGTATCATTCTTTTTACTGACATACTGCATTAGTATTACTGATCTGAAATCACACAAATAACTTAAAATCCTAGTAGTATTTTTTACTGTAAAAAAAACACAGACATGTTGAGTAAATTTTTATAACTTGAAATGCAAATATAAATTGTACATTGTGTAAACATATACAGCTATTTATCTAAAAATGCAGCCAATACACCTGCTGTTTTTTTCATTTTGTACAACCATTTAAAAATATTACTAAAACTAAAATGAGAGAACAATCAGGTTTCGCAATAAGATGCCCCACATATGATGTGTGCCAGTAAAAGAAAAGTTTGTCCACCAAAAGACAGAGGAGAACAGCACAGGGATAAACCTGCAGGCCTGACAACAGGAGTATCACTCCGCTGGTTTTCTACTTAGTGACAGTGTTTACACTGCAAATGTGCCTTAGTGACATTCATTAATGCCCTCACTGACACACAAAACAAAACAACAACACAACATACTAAGTATACACTCCACACTAAACGTCACAAATCTCCCACATCTAATGGCAGCCATTCCCCAACTCTCTGTGAATGGGACTCATGGCCATTGATCAGTGTTCTTTGATCAGTGGGTTTTGGTCAGTGATTGTTGATCAATGGTCATGGTAATTTGCATAATTATGATTAAGGAACTGACCTCACAGCCCATTGTTCCTTCAGTGGGCTGGTTTCAGTCATTATGCAAATGCACTGTTTATAAGGTTTGGGGAAACCTGCAGTCAGCTGAGACTGAAGAAGTCACTTGGATGAGTGACGAAACGTTTCTCCCACAAAACGCTACGTCCAGATGAACAGAATCAACTTTTGGAGATATGCAATATATTCAGTTTTAGCATTTATATTCACTGTTGACTGTAACTATGCTCAAACTGTTAATGCTATCTTATTTTAATAAACAACACTGTCATATGCAAAACTGGGGTGGCACGTGGGGTGGCAAGGGATCATTTTAGGGTGGCACTTGCCACCCTTCTAGATCCGCCCCTGCACAGCTGAAACTCCATTCAGTGTTGGAGAGGTCTTCGTGTGACAGTTTGTTCCACAATTTAGCAGCAGTCACAGCAAAGACCCAGTCTCCTTTGTGTTTTATCTGGATCCTGGGACAGCTGAGAGCATCCACAGACCTCAGTGACCTTACAGGAGTGTACCATTTTAAAAGATCAGAAAGGTTTTTTTCCTGCCTTGCTTGGTATCATTGTTTTTAGTTCAACCTCACATGTCTGAATTTAGTTGTTGTTGTATTAACGCAACTAATCTGAAATAACACAAAAAAACATAAAACCTAGCAGTATTTTTTTACTGTAAAAACCACAGACATGTTCAGTAAATTATTTTATAATTTGAAATGCAAATATAAATTGTGCATTTTGAAAACGTATGCACAGACTTTGTAAAAAATATACAACATCCACATCCAGCACGGCCTGCACGTCGTCCACGTAACGAACCATCTGCCGTGTTTTGCCACTGCCCATTGAAGCTGTTACGTAGCAGCCCGCCAGAGCTGCCACGCCACCGCCACCGGACCCGTGGCAGGAGATACAGGTGCAGTAGCCGGCATATTGCTAGGAGCAATGATCCAAAGGGTTGAACCTCCAGACTGAGACTGGGTGCTGATCAGAAATCTTCAGAGAACCAGCGGGAAGCAGGGACCAGTCCATTTACAGCTGACAGCCCAGACAGCGGTCAAGGTCCCGAATCGTGTCGTTTGGGGTCCTGTTGCTAATCACAAGAAGATTCTAGAGCCACAGGATTATGTTTTGTTTTCCCCACTGGCATCACTGATGTGGGGACAGTAAATGATAACAGTAAACTGTATAGATAAAAAAAAATACAGATCTATCACTCTGCTTTAAGAAAAGAAAATACATCAGAAGTGTTTGATGTATGGTGGCTGTTAGGGTGGGAAAATTATTTGATTTTTATTAAAATCATTACATAAAGCTGTTTTGTTATATACACAATGCAAATGTGCTCATAACTGAGTCGTCGCTCCGTATTTTGAGAGTTAAGAGCTTCATTCAGCGTTACTGTCTGTATTGATATATTGCAGGATGACGTAGAGTGCAGAGGGTTTTTTGCAGCATGCTTACACATACACATGATAATGGGTAGAGTAGACTCAGGGTCAGGCAGTCTGAACAACATGTCCTGAACTAGCAGTAGGATAATATTAAATAATCAAAGCTAGAAGAGAGATGTTTTTCTTTTCTGTCTCTCACAGAGGAGGGGCAGACACGAGACAAGGTCAGGACGTGGACAGAAGAGGATTAACTTAACAGTTCAAGCTCTCATTTAGCAGGTGAACAACTAAAGCTCTTTCATATTTCCATATGTAATCAGATTTTTTCCTGATTATAATTACTAATATTTTGCATACAAATTTCCGACTCAGACGAAGAAGAGACGATAGTGAGAGTAAGGATGACCACTAAGTGTAAAATTGTACCTCTAACACTGGAATGATGCACATAATGAACCTCTCTGAGTATTCATTGTTGTTGATGTTACTTGGTGTTGAATTAAAACCAAACTCTTTTAGTGATTTTTGTATGATAAACAATAATCAAAGGGATGTAATGGGAAAATTATAGTTAATCCTCCATTTAGATTTTTGTGTTTAGAATCTCACTGTATGATTTTTGTGTAACCTTTGCCTGCTTAAGATGAAGCAAGTATGTGTCAGCATGATCTTGTAAATAACTGCTAGGTGTAATGATGTTTCACTATGTTATCTGCTAACTGTTTTGCTCAGAAGGATGAAACTCAGGGCCAGCGCCAGGAGCTTCCTGGGAAAAGATAGTGGGAGTTGCTCTCTGCCCAGCCACAGCCCGTGGGACAGAAACCTGTTGTAACTTAAAGATACAGAGAGCTGTGTGTGGGGAGGGGGTATAAAAGAGGAGCTGAGACGTCCCAAGGGCAGAGCCGGCATGACTGTGAACTGTGATGTTTGATATGTGTTGGCTCTTCTGCGTGCAGTAATAAATAGCTTGACCACAGCTCTTCCTGTGTTGCAGACGTTATTTACAAAATTCAACGACATATGTAAGCGGCAATACATGAAAAACTGCAGGACGCACCATACAAGCTAGTTTACGGGCACTTTTTACAAAGATTACATTAATTAAATGATAACCATATGCAGACGCCCAAAGCCTAACAACACAACCACTACAAAAATGTATATTAGTACCACCAGATTTTCATATAATTACATTTAAAGGTATACTAAAAATTCTCCTGTATGACTGGAAATGAATCCTGGGATATGGTGGGCCACGAAGGATACACCCAACCCATCCTTCAAATCTGGGGAAAAGTAGGACGCATTTGTTGCCACATTTGGAGGATGAATTTGGAAAGACTTCATCGCATCGCTGTGACATAATTGCCTACAAATACTGCATTGAAGCATCATTTCCCTGAATTTGGACACAGCCCTCCTCTTCTGGAGCTCACTGTTCTCTGCCCCATTCGTCTTCATCATTGTCATTGTGGTGCATTGCCGCCACCCACCATCTGTCTTGGAGTGTGGATCAGAATTTGAGCTTATCAAATAATGAAAAAATGTTAAAAAACCCAACCAAACAAAAAGATAATAAATTCCCCTCTTGTCCCTGCGGGTGGTTTATCCTTCAACCTCAGGTCCTCTACCAGAGGCCTGGGAGCTTGAGGGTCCTGCACATCCTAGCTAGGACTGCGCTCCGATCTCCGATGTTGTTCCTGGGATCTGCTGGAGCCAAATCTACTGATGCCACAGTAGATTTCACATTACATGAAAAGAATAACAGGAATAGGGAATTTAATTTAAACTCACATAAAGTACAGACTTACATTGATCAGTATTATAATTATGTACAAATACATACAGATGCATGAAAGAATACAGCCAGTCAAACCGGGGTAGCATTTGTGGTCGCTGAAAAGGATCAATGATGGACCGTCAGTATACACTGGAGAAATACTTCCAGTACTGTTAGCTGTTCAGTGGGTAGAAGACATGTGACCGTTACAATCAGGCATTTGTTCAGACTGAAGCTCTTCATTGGCCAGTTTACAGTGTAGCCGCTCAGAAAGTAGAGCAGATGTACTAACAGAGGTTCAGCAAACACTTTACAAAATACACATGATGGGACTTATAGTTGCCTTTTTATGGATTCCAGCTCACTATGGAGTCAGAGGAAATGAAACGACAGAGTTGTGAGGAAAGCCACAAAACATGGGTTAACTGACCTGGCTATTAACTTCTTTCAGACAGAGATGAAGAGTATCATAAGGCAAGAAATAAAGTAAACATGACAAAAACAGTGGGAGGAAGAAAGGAGGGGACGATGGTTGAATATGATTTAAAGGAGGATAGGAGAAATGAGAAGCACACAAAGGAGAGGAAGAGAGAGGAGGTGGTCATATCTAGAATAAGATTTGGACATACTGGTTTGAACGCTACACTTTCATGACAGGGAAATATAATACATGGAAATGTGATTCCTGTGGAGAAGAAGAAACTATAGAACATGATATATTACACGGATCCAAAACCACAGTAACATAAAAAAATAAAACTGGATCTTATTGATTTACTGAAAAAAGACTCAAGAAGTGAAAGCGATCAGGCCTTATTCCAGTTTTTAAAAGAGAGTAAATTGTTTGGGAGGATTTGAGTGTCGAAGTTCCAGTCCACACCAGTTGGTGGCGGTAATGCACCATTTTGTTGTTTGCCAACAATATAAAGAAGAAGAAGCGCGTTCCGGGATGACAGACGGAGCTACATTTTCATCCTAAGCGAGTAAAATAGTGAATTTGGATGATAAACAAACTAAACCAACGTTTGGATCGATATCTGCATCGATCTGCCCACCCTTGTCTCCTGGATCGTAGCTGAGATCAGCGTGAACCACGTGGGTCTCTGCTCCCTGATCTGTTTCCTGTGTTTGGAAAGAGTTCCAGCTTGATCACGGAGTTTCTCTCGGTTTGTGGGCTCATCTAAAGGTAAGCACCGAGCTAACTTTACTGTGAGTTCAGTTCATGTTGAGTTTAGCTCCTGAATGAGGTCTTCTGCTGCTCTCCTCGGTGTCTGTTCACAGTTTATTGTGAACACGTTGAGAGAAGAGTGAGAGAGTGTTTGGAGAAAAACACCAACTAATCATTAGCTCAGCATGCTGGGAGAAGTTGAGCGTTTGCTGGCAGAAAGTTGGAGCAGAAAAGTCTTTTCATTGTCCCTGCAGCTGTTTTTCTGCCTGCACCAAACCTCTACAGCCTCATTTCTATTTGAAGTGATAACAGGAAATGGATGAGAGCGATCTGCTGCAGTATCAGGGTCACAATAAACTTTATTGTCCAGCTGCTGTGGATGAACACATGAGAGGAAGTGAACTCCTACAAAGTCTCATTTTAATGAGTCTGGCTGCTGTAAAGTGATGCACAGGAAGATGTTAACAAAAACTAATGAAACAGAGATGAAAGTAAACATTGTTCATATTTGAAAGCACAGAGAATAAAAATATAAATAAAAACAGCCCAGAAACTACCAGCGACACACATCATTGTGTGCCTCAACTTTTGGTCTTTCACCCAAACTAATGTGCAGTTTTTCTTCCTTGGTTGGGTTCAGGGGTTAGAGATCTGATCTAAATTATCATATTAAATTTGGGACATATCGTCAGAAGTGAACCTTGGATTCATCTGGTGTTTCGGCCATTATCACTAGACACCCTCATCCAAGGAGACCCTGCCAGGGTTGATCAGGCCCTGGAGTGTGTCAGTGGTTTATGTTAAATTGTTATTTATCTTCTTCTTTCTTCTGTTTAATTTTCTGCTGTTTATTTTCTTCTATCTAGTCACTGAAACTGATAAATAATACTTACCTCTTTAACATTTATGGAGCGTCACTTCTTCAACGGAATATGAAAGGTGATAGAGGGAAGTAAGACAAAAGGGACAAGATAAGAAAGAGCAGAGGGGGGCCCTTCGGATCGGGCTGTACCTCCCAGAAGAATCAATCAATCAATCAATCAATCAATCAATATACTTTATTAATCCCAAGGGAAATTAGGGTTACAGCAGGCAGCACGCTAATGGCGCATGCGCACTTACAAAGGAACCTTCTGACCAACTTACAGAAACATCACATTGGGGAGACATGTCAGAAAGGTAGGCTGATAGGAAAGAAACAATGAAAATACATAACATGAGGAGAGAGGAGGAGAAAAAAAACTCCACTCAGACTGAGCTCCTAGTGGGAGAACAGTTTGATAACAGAAAAAAACACCTCAGCACAAAAAGCACATGACTATCAATACACCATAGAAACACAAGACAAGCAACAGGGGCGGGTAAAGGGTAAGAGAGAGCCGGTGTAGACAGCGCTTCCGGTCCTGCAGCATATCTGCGCTGGTCCAGTCGACTACCACCTTCACCGGTAGGGCACAAGCATCGAAGGCGTTTGGAAGGGGAGGGGGAACCAGTGTGTGCATATCAGTGTATGTGTACGTGTGTGTATGTCCAGAGTCAAGCTGAGACACTGTCCTTCGCCCTGCCAGGCTAAGTAAACAGTCTTCCAGCCAACTCAGGTGGCCTTGCATGGGATGGGGAGGAACAGACAAACACAGTCGTTATCAGGGAGATATTGTTCGGCTCCAGCCTTGAGCCCGCAGCTGGCGCCGAAGGGGGAGCCGCATTATGATGGTGATTTTTCTTTTGCAAACAACTCATGAGAATTTCAAGCTGTTTGTCTCCTCTCTGCAAGAAGAGCAGAGAGGAGAAGAGCGGAGCATTTTTCTTTTCTTTTCTTTCATTCCTTCTTTTGGTTTTACTACCATGAGGTTAACTGCACACTCCCCAGGAGGCCTTGAGACAGCGGAATCAGTCAACCAGCAAAATTTCTAATGTTATGTTTTAAATGGCCTGCATTTGTATAGCGCATTACTTACCCCTTTGACGCCCCCTGTTGAGGCAGGCCCACCACGGGTTGATCAATCCTGGGTGTGTGTCTCGCGGTTAGCTGACTGCCTTAGCTGCAGGAGGAGCTGTTCAGGCTGTTGGCTGGGTGTGAATTGTTGATGGAGTCTTTAAACTTGTAGTTGCTGTTTTCCAGACTGAAGCAGAGTCGTTAGCTGAAAACTGGTTTTAGAGGTTCATTCAGGACACCTTCTCAGGCTCTTACAGCCTTACCTGTATCATAACAAAGTGTATAAACCCCAATCCACCTTTAACATGGTCCTTCTCCCAAACCTTCAAATTTGACTTTCTGGCCCTGTCATAGTAAAGGGCTGCTTAGAATATTAGAGCCAATGTCACAAAGTTCCTCCTGAAGTATAAGTGAGTGAGAGAGTTCCCTCACTTTGCAGCACAACACGTCTCACAAGATTTCTACAAGCAATCAGAGTGAAATTTGTACTTTGTGTTGTCAGATGAACATATGAGACACTTTGACTCTTCAGTGCAGTGTGGAGCCTAACAAAGATCTGTTTTGTGTCCCAGCTGATCAGCAGGAGGAGAAGAGTCTGACGGAGCAGCAGAGGAACATTTTCAGCCATCTGGACTCAGCTGAGTCACTACAGAGGAAACAATGAGCTCAACACAGAAGGTGAGGAAAATATCACAGTTTCACCAAATAATCAGTCACGTCTAAAACTCTCATACTCCCAACCTGTTATATGACTGTGTTGTATATTATAATGTAGTATGTATTTTTAAATTATGTTTACAAACAGTAAGAAGTCACACACAAAGAGAGACCACACCATAGCACATATTTAAATAAGGATATTCATCAAAATGATTGATAATCAAATAGACAAAACATTTTTCATCACCCCAAAAGTACACGTTCAAAGCACCACAACAGCAGCCCGATATCAGACAGAACTGTCACATGATATGAAACAGAAGCTGTCAGCTGAGCTTTTATTGTGTGATCTATTGTACAATATAAAGCGCCTTGAGGCGACTTTTGTTGTGATTTGGCGCTATATAAATAAAATTGAATTGAATTGAATTGAATAGAGTGGGCAATTATAATGAAGCTCTTTATTATAATTTGTAGATTCAAGCTGTTCTTCATATTTTTAACCAGCAGATGTCACCAAAGAGTACTGTGTTGAAAAGCTTTGAGTAATGAACCCTTTTCAATACAAGCTTCAGTGTTTCAGAAAGCTTCATTTGGCCATCACTGATATAAATAATATAATAATAATAATAATAATGAAATAATAATGGATTGCATTTATATAGCGCTTTTCGGGGCCCTCAAAGCGGTGTACAATTCCACTTTTCATTCACTCTCACATTCACACACTGGTGGAGGCAAGCTACGGTTGTAGCCACAGCTGCCCTGGGGCAGACTGACAGAAGCGAGGCTGCCATATCGGGCCATCGGCCATTACCAGTAAGCGGTAGGTGAAGTGTCTTGCCCAAGGAGACAACGACCGAGATTGTCCAAGCCGGGGCTCAAACTGGCAACCTTCCGGTTACAAGACGAACTGCCAACTCTTTGAGCCACGATCGCCCCACTATTATACCAATTATCAGGGTAGGGAAAAGTACATTTACTCTATACTTAAGTAGAAGTACAGATATTCTATTGATGACTCTGCAATAGTCGGCCTCATCACTGATGGGGACGACAAGGAGTACAGAGAACTGACCCATGGTTTTGTGGACTGGTGCCAGCAAAACTACCTCCAGATCAACACCAGTAAAACCAAGGAGCTGGTGGTAGACTTCCGCAGGCACAAACATCCCCCACTGCAACCACTAAACATTCAAGGTATGGACATTGAGACTGTGGACAGCTACCTTGGTGTTCATCTGAACAATAAACTGGACTGGACTCATAATTCAGACGCCCTCTACAGGAAAGGGCAGAGCCATCTTTTACGGTGTGGTCTGCTGGGGCAGCAGCATCTCTGTCGGGGACCAGAAGACACTGAACAGGCCGATCAGAAGGGACCCAGTAGTGGTGGTGAGTGACAGGAGAATGGTGGCTAAGCTGTCATCCCTGTTGGACAGCATCTCCCACCCCATGCAGGAGACTCTGACAGCACTGAGCAGCTCCTTCAGTGGCTGCGGCACCAACGATGTGGGATGGAGAGATTTCGCAGGTCTTTCCTCCCCACTGCTGTCAGACTCCACAACAAAGACTTCAACTGACCGAGCACACACAAACCCACACTGTGCAATAGCAATAACACTAAGTGCAATACTCTTTCTGGCATCGTTGTATTATACTCAATTGTATATAGCATTTGTATT
>NC_086235.1:6992500-7045000 GCF_036321145.2 Pelmatolapia mariae | reverse complement strand
ACTCATCCTTCAGCCAGTTGCTGAGACAAACCAACTTGTCCACGTTCTCTGAGTGCAGAGCAGACCTCTTCTTGTTCACAATGTGCCCTGCTACAGAGAACAGCCTCTCACAGGGCACTGTGGAGGCAGGAGTGGCCAGGTATCTGCGAGCAAGGCGGGCCAGCTGGCTGTGGGCTCCTGCATGAGCTGCCCACCACTGTAAGGGACAGTCCTCTAAGGCAGTGCAGGGCTCTGCTCTGTAGCGCTGTATGGCTCTGTCCTGCTGTACCTCCTCCTCTGACTCAGAGTCAGAGTCCATCTGCAGCAGGCTCAGCCTCTTCTTGGCTGGACCTTCTTCTGCAGTGTGTGATCTTCTAGGAGAGTCTTCATGCAGCATGCCTGCCAGTGTGGTCCACACTGCTTCTCTGTCGGTCTTGGGCACACTGCGTAGGTCTTTAAAACGTGGGTCCAGTGCAGTTGCGATCTGGAGCCATGCATAGTTGGTATGTTCCTGGCGGGAAGCAAGGTCTTCCTTAAACTTCTCTTTAAACCTCACCACATATGCAGGGTCCTCATCAGTTACTTCCATGACACGGCGCAGGTGGCAGAAGGCTGGTAGAACTACAGAGCAGGAGACGTAGGCCTCTCCTCCCAGCAGTTCAGTCACATATCTGCAGTGGAATACACACACACACACACACACACACACACACACACACACACACACAGATAAGACAGCAAATTAAAAAAAGCTTTTTAATACTAGGTAATATTAATAAAATATTTGATTTCATTTATTTTTTAAATAAGACATTTTCATAATAACAAAACTGATTTAAGATGTATGTTTGATACATTTAATCTAAACCTACAATTATGGTCACAATGACAGGCTCACCTGCAGGGCTCTAGAAGTGTCTCCAGTCTCTGGAGTTTGTCCCACTCTGGAGGCGTCAGGAGGACAAGTTTATGCTTTTGTTTATCCAGAGTCGCGGTTACTGCAGTTTGGTTGCGGATCAAGCGCTTCACCATCTCCAGCGTGGAGTTCCAGCGCGTAGGCACGTCCTGGGCCAACGGCTCCTGCTTGCGCCCCAGTGACACCTGCTCTGCGTTCAGCTCTGCTGTGTTTGCTGGGCTGTGCTTAAAATGGCCAACAATTTTGCGGCATTTGGCCAGCGCAGTGACAAAGCCACTGTCTGCAAGACTCACTGTGATGCATCTCTGTAGAATGTGCGCGGTACACGGCATGTGATTGAATGGCATGATGCGAGCCGCCGCGATCATATTGCGCGCACTGTCCGTGCCTACTGTTGTCACCTTCTCCTCAATTCTCCACCTGTGAGCAACAGTCTGGAACTGCTCTGCACAAGCCTCCGCAAAGTGCCGCTCTTCCGTTTTCATTATAGTCAGCGCAAAGGATGTCAGACCCCAGGCTTCAGTGATTAAATGCGCAGTAACTCCCAGGTAATTGTCATTACTCAATGATGTCCAGTGGTCTCCTGTCAGAGCCACGCATTCTGTGTGAACTAAAGCCTCTTCTTTTTTCTTTTTCTCCGTTTCATACAGTTCGTGGATTCGAATTGTTATTGTGCTTCTTGCTGGGGGCTTGTAGGACGCGTCCTGAGATGCAACCTTTAAAACATCCGCAAAGCCCTTGTCCTCCACAATGCTTAGCGGTCTACAGTCCTTTGCTATCCATTTGGCTATATTGTCGGTCAGTTTGTCCAAAGAAGACTTACCGAGTGGCCTGCGTTCACTAAGAGTGGTCTGACGCAGGCCGGGTGAAGCTGCTGCCCCGACAAACGCGTGTTTGGCATTAAGGTGGTATTTTAAGGTCGAATTTGAACGGTGAAATTGAAACTCTTTACTACAGTGAGTGCAAATTACAACGCGTTTGTTTATTGTCCCATCTATGTTCTTCTTGTATTTAAATTCCCCATCCAGAAGGCCATCCTGTTCCTGCTTCTCCATTTTCAGTGGCGCGGTAAACAAATCAAGTGGAATTATGGGAGCGACTTTTCTGCGTGTTGCGCTAAATAGTTAAATATTCTAACGTAATTAATTCCAAAATTTAATTATCGCAATTAATTTCGACAGCTATAATATATATGTATGTGTATGTGTGTATATATATATATATATGTATATATATATATGTATGTATGTATATGTGTGTGTGTATATATATATGTGTGTGTGTGTGTGTGTGTGTGTGTGTGTGTGTGTGTGTGTGTGTGTGTGTGTGTGTGTGTATGTAAGTACACACACACACACACACACACACACACACACACACATATATACATATATGTATGTATGTTATATATATATATATATATATATATATATATATATATATATATGTATATGTGTGTGTGTGTGTGTGGGAACCTCCGGCAGAACCAGGCTCAGGGTGGGGCGGGGCCATCTGCTGCGAGCGGTTGGGGTAAGAGTAGGAAAACAGGATAAAGACATGGTGTGGAAGAGAGACAGAGATCAATAACAAGTATCATTCAGTGCAGAGAGGTCTATTAATATATAGTGAGTGAGAATTTTGACTGGAAGGGAAAAACTCAATGCATTATGTGAATCCAACATTGTCTTTATCCTGGATAACATTCACCTCTCTGACACCACCCTAAGGGAGTCCAGCTCCATCCCCACAACATTGCTGGCCTTGCGGCAACTGTAACAGGATCCATGCTGGTTGGCGCATGCACACTAATTTTTAAAAAAATTTAAATTAGTATTTTTGCAATGTAGTTTAGCACTGTGTTGAGAGCCTTTAAATTACCCTTAAAATATTAGCCTGGTAGTACTTCAGTGTAACTCAGATGTTACTGTAACATGAAATAAGTATTACTGTAGTATTATGGTGGTAGTATTTTAGTTTTTGCAGCCCAGTAAACTGAGCATGTTAACTGAAACAGTAAAATGTAATTGGACGTCTGCAGAGATGCTCTTTATTTCAGGCGACGTTCAGGATAAAAATGTTGAAGGACTGACTTACACTGTCTTTGTGTCTTTGTTTAGAAGCAGAGCGACACAGATGGATCCAGTTCTCAACCCTGTTATCACTGTGGGAAAGAGTTTCATTGTGACCTTTGTGGAAAAACCTACGTTCGAAAACACTCCCTAAAAATACATCAACGTAGACACACTGTAGACGAACTGAAATACTGCAAAGAATGTGGGAGAAGCTTCACCGCATCACGTAACTTAAAACAACATGAACTCATTCACAGTGGGGTTAAAAAGCATGTCTGTGATCAGTGTGGGTCATCTTTCACCACTGTAAGTCACCTTAAAACACACAAACGAGCCCACACAGGAGAGAAACCATACAAGTGCAGACACTGTGACAAAAGCTTCACAGTTTCAGGTAATCGTAACAAGCATGAACGTACACACATGGAAGGAAACTACAGCTGTGACCAGTGTGACAAGAGCTTCAGGAATCTCAGTTCATACTCCAAACACGAACGATCCCACGTTACTAATAAACTGTTTCACTGTTACCAATGTGCCAAAACATTCACTAAATTATCTGCTCTGTGCAAACATCAGCGTGATCACTCAGGGCTGAAATCACTCCCATCACAGTGAATCTGAAGAGACAGAAAGATCCTCTGGTTTCAGTGTCAGAGTTAAAACCCTTGAGATCAGGCTCCACAGAGTTCAGAGTGAATCTCCTGTAAAGATCTGATGAGCAATGTTCCCTCTAATTTTTCATGTGTCTGAGCGAACACACAAACTCCCTGAGCGATCCCTTGGACCACTGTGAGCAACAGCAGACGTGTGCACTGTGGTCACGCCAGCATCGAATCCATCCAAGTTACATGGTTTATTAAAATAATCAAATTACAGCATTTATGTTAGACTACTTTTAATTAACTGCTTTAGCCCACTTACAATGAAAATTAAAAAAAAATCTTGTTCATGACCTGTGTAGTATGTTAACACTATTGAAAGTAAAAATAACTTGAACTCCAATTTTGAAAACACAACTTTTGTTTTTCTTTTTTTTTTTCTTTTTCTTTTTCTTTTTTTTTTTAAATAAAGCTCTGACTTCTATTATCACTATGAGTCTGTGGTCTGGGAGAGAGTCCTGTAACTCTCTGTCTGCAAAATACAGTAAATAATGACCAATGTTGGGCAATTAATTATATAGTTCTTCAAAAAAGCAACTGAGTTATGCAAACAAAGTTTTTTGCAGCCATTTACCTAAAATGCAGCCAAGGCATTTTTTAAAAATAAACATTTCTAACTATTTACAGAACAATCAGGTGTTCTGCATCAAATCACTCACATCTCAAATCACCGCCGTCACTCTTAAAACTTCCCCCTTCCCAAACCACTAAGTGCGATGTTGCCATATCATTTTTTGATTGGTCGATATGGTACATTCTTTGACCAATAGGAAAGGGTGTTTTGGTTTCGTCTTTGCTCACAAGTGGAGAGTGCTTTCGAGCATTTTCCTTATAAAATGCAATTTTTACTGTTTCTTCGCGCAGTAAATATAATCAACGACAGTATTCAGGAAGAAAAACAAACATTGCAGATATTTTTATCATAACTCTGGTTTTATGTGGCCTATCAACACAATTTAAAAACTGGTATAAAGTCCACACTTTTTGCGTCAATTGTTCCGTCTGTCCTGCTCACATCTCCAATGGTTGTACACGTTGTCATTAACGTGGCTTCACTCTACATCAGTCACACGGCGCATAAGGACGCTGTCATAGCCTGTCAACCACGTTGATTAGCTGCGTATATGTGAATGTGAATCGCATTATTGGCTGGACTATGGGATAAGGTGGCATCGTTCTAATCCCATACGGGAGCAGCCAGTCACTTACTGACTAACACTGCAAAACAGAATTGTTAAAGTTTTAATTTCAATTCAGGTTAGATTTTTTTTTCTGTGCACAGAGACCGTGCCAGCAGCTTAGAGGGAACATTGCTGATGAGGCAACTATGAATGAAAATGGTTCCCTAGTTCCATTTTAAGGTGTCGAAACTAAACTGTTCTACTTCAGTGTTCATGTCGAGTGGTTTGCTTTGCTGCAGCAGTTGGATGAAAAAAATCTGTTTTCATGTAATCAAGTTTTTATTGAATATATTTTGATCCATGTGTTCTGAAGATGTTATTTTGTTCACTTTGTTTGTGTTATGAAGTCTTGCAAATGTTAAATAAACATTTAAAATGCTAAACAAAGAAATAGTTTGAGCTGTGATTTCACTTCCTTTATTTCAAAGTAAAGACTGAAGTGACAAATGGAAACATGTTTACAGTCAGAGTCAGATGAACTGTTTTCAGTGGCACAGATGGAGGTTTATCAGAGGAGGAGCCTTGGCTGTTCTCCCCTCACACTGAACAGGGTTCCTGCAGCTTATTAAAAATCTGACCTGAAAGTTATGAAAAATAAAATCTTTAAAATCTTTTTTGTTGTTGTTTTAATTTAGTTTTAGACAATAGAACAAAGAAAAAAGACTCTGCACATACAAACCACACACACACACACACACACACACACACACACACACCAACCAAACAACCAACAAAAAACTAAAGCAGTCTGAGCAAACAAACTTTCAGTAAGTCACATACTTAATCCCTCATATACCAGCTACACACACGTCCTATCTTTGCCTTTGCATTGAACCTTTTCCTCTCAGGATTCTCTCTCTCTCTGATCGCAGGGCAAGTACTGCACCACAGGTCGCCATATGTCCATGAAATCATCATCATTGTCATTTAATTTCGTACTGAGCCTTTCAGATGGCAGAATCTTAAAAATTTCTTTGCAACACTGAGTTACAGTAGGGGGGCTGCTCCTTAATCCAGTTCAAAACACAAATCTGACATTAAACATAAGCTTATTTAATAACGTGGATCTCTTTTTGTCTAGATTTTCATTCAGAGGCAGCAACCGTGGTAATAATTAACCCGGATCTTTACAGATCTTATAATTTAGTATCAAGTTCATTTCTTTGTTTATGCAGAGCCAGAATTTAGACATTTTGGACAATCCCATAAAGATGCAGTCTGCTGTTTAATATTTGAGACAAAAGGTTGAAAGACAAAAAACAAATGTTTCCTTTTTATCCATTTCTGTCGTTCTTTTAGCGATGGTAAATATTCTCGAATCTAAAATTTCTAAAGAAGTCTGAAATGTATTGGATTGGTTTCTTCTGGGGTAAAAATCTTTTTTGTCAAAAAGTCCTGGAGGGAGAGCTGGTTTTCACTTCATGACGAGGAAGCGGTTCGGTGTTAATGCTTGGAGGTCATTTGTGTCCTGTGATAGCTTTGTGATAGTGCGTTAATACATGAGTCAGTATCTAAAAAGTAATCCCCTTTGAGGTGCACGGCTCTGCTTGTTATGCAAGTGAACGCTACTACATACCGTTTTACAACACTGCGCCCTCTTTTCACAACAAGTGGGCCAAAATAATCTACACCAACGTTTCTGAACAGTTGTAGATCTGGAACCACTCTTTTCTCTGGCAGGTCTGCCATCTGTTGTTGGCTGGGTTTTCCTCCATTCAGTTTACTGAATAAACATTTTGCACAGCTGAAACTCCATTTGTTATCCAAAACTTTCTTTCTAAAACAATATATGGGAAACATGCTCTTTGGCCAGTCTTCTGTAAGATTCTCCTGCTACTCATCAGAAGAAGATTCTAGAGCAGGGGTCGGCAACCCTTGGCACGCGTGCCACAGCTGGCACGCGAAGGGTTAACTGATGGCACGCTCGGTGGGCCGATGATTTTTTTTTTTTGTAGCGGTATAAACAATGAAAGGTGGTGGATTGGCCAGATGCTGGCCGGTGTGTAAAAATAACTCAGTTGTTTGGTGGTGGCTGTGGCGTAGCTTCCACTGATTCAGTAGCATTAGCAAGTGGTGGAGGCCAGCAGGTGGATGAGGGAAAGGGGAGGCAGGAGGAGCAGAGACCCGAGGCAGCACCGGTCCGAGTGTCAGGTGAACTGAACTTCAGTTAAGAAGTTATGACCTGCAGTCTGAGTCAGATATAAACCAAGTTTAGGTGGAGTTTATTTTCGTTGTGTTGACTTTTTACAGTCGGCTACAATAAGTCGTACTGCGTACTAGCTAGCATGACGTTTTCATCAGCAATGTTGTAGCGAACTTTATTTAATTCACAAGGTTAGTAGAGTTGCCAACCGTCCCGTAAAAAGACGGAATCGTCTCGTATTCAGAGAAAATATTATGCGTTTCATATTGAGCTTAAAAGGATCGCAGTTTGTCCCGTACTTCAGCTACAATGGAAAAAGACACAAAGCTGGAGTTAATCTGTCGTTACGCTGCACAGCTGCATCTTCTTCTCTCATTCTCTCCCCCTCCTGTTGCTACTTCAATCATGAAACTGATCAATTATCAGCTGATCGGCTTTTCTGGCGCAAGTCCGGTCTCTCTTGTTTGAGGGGGGACGTTGTTAGCTTTCCACATTCCGACACTTCTAATGCTTCAGGAGCTGTCTGCTCAGCACAGCATCAGCACCACGGAGATACACGGATACATCCGTAGACTTGAGACAGAATTCCCAATGCATTTTTGGGACTTTCAGGTGTATGGACCAATGTTTAATTTTCTGATCAAACCAGAAATCTTTAATGAGCAGCTGTGTTTGTCTCACATTAACTGGCTGAGTTAATGCCAGTTAATGCAACATCGAAGCAGCTGGAATCCACAGCTGTGCGTGTTCATGGAGCTGCATGTTCATCTGCTGGACATCACTACCTGACAAGTTTAACTGTCTTCAGAACATTGCAGAGGCCTTATTGACAGTACTTGGCTCTACATATCTGTGTGAGCAGATTTTCTCTCACATGAAGAGTGTCCTCGCTTAGCCGCTCGGAGACCTGTGTCTCTGAGTGGGAGACCAGAAATCACATTAACATGTGTATCTCTGTATTAACAAACATGCCATATTGGCCCAGTTTATTTTACTTATCATTGTTGTGAGGAGACCATAAATAGCATTTGCATTTTCTGTTGTACAGTTCATTTGCTGTCATGGAGTTCTTGTTATGGACAAAAAGTGTCTTTTTTTTGTTTTGAAATATCTGGTAACTATTTGCTGATAGCTGCCAACATCTGCGAACAAATATAATTCTATAAAGTGGTTCTATATAGTGTGTACCTGTTAATATAGAGCGTTATTAAATTTATTGCTAATGCAATCATATGGCACACTGACCTCTGAGGAAATTTTAAATGGCACTCGCCATCAGAAAGGTTGCCGACCCCTGTTCTAGAGCCACAGCAATAACCACAAAGGTTAAGAAAGATCCCTGCGTTAAGACGCTGAGGAAGACAACAAGGGTGTATGACGTGCTCTGCCCTTTCAACCCACAGCTGCGTTGGAACGAGAGAGTGAGGGGTGAAAAAGCGCCCTCCTCCAACAAGAGTGTGCCAAGCTTCAACTTAGTGACGCGCAGAGTGAGGCTCTGTGTCACTGATGAGGGATCAGTGATGGAATGCAGACAACACCTGATAAAACAGTCAGGCAGTTTTACCTAAAGAAGTTCAGTGTGTTTTTTAGTTAAGGTGGTCATTGGTGTGACTTTTTAATTGTTTCACAAATTATATGAATTTACATGATTCTCCAAGTATCACAAACACAGGAAATGTGTAATAAATTGCTTGGTTTCAAGCTTTTTCTAGTCCTGATGTGATTAAAAGTGACTAGTGTAAATATAATACGCAAAGTTAGCAGCTATTTGACTAACAATGACTTGTGCACGCTCTGCATGACAGGTAGACTGCTTTGTGGGCTGTGCATTAGATCCTAAATACCACAGTAAATATATCAACAACTGTTTGTTAAACAGTAGCTCCTTTGACATATCTAATTAGTCCTGACACATTATCTGACACCCTAAATAGGATTTTGGGGTCATTACACTTTGCTTGAGCATCTAGAGAATGAACCTATTCTTTCAGGGCTAAATGTGATCGATTTGTTTTGTTTTCCCCAATAGCATCACTGATGTGGGGACAGTAAATGATAACAGTAAACTGTATAGATAAAAAATACAGATCTATCACTCTGCTTTAAGAAAAGAAAATACATCAGAAGTGTTTGATGTATGGTGGCTGTTAGGGTGGGGAAATTTTTTTTTTGATTTTTATTTAAATTATTAAATAAAGCTGTTTTGTTGTATACACAATGCAAATGTGCTCATAACTGAGTCGTCGCTCCGTATTTTGAGAGTTAAGAGCTTCATTCAGCGTTACTGTCTGTATTGATATATTGCAGGATGACGTAGAGTGCAGAGGGTTTTTTGCAGCATGCTTACACATACACATGATAATGGGTAGAGTAGACTCAGGGTCAGGCAGTCTGAACAACATGTCCTGAACTAGCAGTAGGATAATATTAAATAATCAAAGCTAGAAGAGAGATGTTTTTCTTTTCTGTCTCTCACAGAGGAGGGGCAGACACGAGACAAGGTCAGGACGTGGACAGAAGAGGATTTGCAGCTGTGTGGAAACACATGGCTGCTTGTGGTGTTACCTTAGACCAGGGGTCGGCAACCTTTCTGATGATGAGTGCCATCTAAAATTTCCTCAGTGGTCAATGTGCCATATGATTGCATTAGCAATTAATTTAATAATGCTCTGTATTAACAATTACACACTATAAAGAACAAGTTAGACCATTATATTTGTTTGCAGATGTTGGCGAATAGTTATCAGCTAATTTGAAAAAAAAAAAAGACACTTTTTATCCATAACAGCAAATGAACTGTACAACAGAAAATGCTATTTAAGGTCTCCTCACAACAATGATAAGAAAAATAAACTGGGCCAATATGGCATGTTTATTAATACAGAGACACACATGTTAATGTGATCTCTGGTCTCCCACTCAGAGACACAGGTCTCCCAGTGTCCAGCATTCAGACGGCTAACTGAGAACACTCTTCATGTGAGAGAAAATCTGCTCACACAGATATGTAGAGCCAAATACTGTCAATAAGGCCTCTGCAATGTTCTGAAGACAGTGAAACTTGTCAGGTAGTGATGTCCAGCAGGTGAACATGCAAGCTCCATGAACACGCACAGCTGTGGATTCCAGCTGCGTCTGTAGTTCTGCAAACTTTGACCCCCACAGAGTCGAGCTTTTCATTTCAATCAGCTGCATTTCAATGTCCTCTGTGTTCAGGCAGTTAATGTGAGACAAACACAGCTGCTCATTAAAGCTTTGTGGTTTGATCAGAAAAGAAAACATTGGTCCATACACCTGAAAGTTCCGAAAACGCATTGTGAATTCTGTCTCGAGTCTACGGATGTATCCGTGTATTTCTGTGGTGCTGATGCTGCACTGAGCTGAAAGCTCCTGAAGCATTTGAAGTGTCTGAATGTGGAAATTTCAACATCGACTGATAAAACTGCCAGCTAGCAACGTCCCTCTCACTGGTTGACTAAGTTATTTTTAGCCAATTACAAGCTGAATAAGTTGGGGTTGTTAGCTAAGATACCGTCATTAAGAAGCGCCACAACTAATGTATCTATGCGAACTTGAGGAAAAGCCATAAAGCCTTTGAATGAAAACAAACGCTGTTGTGACAGTGATGTACACTGTCTTGTTGGTATATGTATGATTTCTATACATTTTACATCAGATAAAAACTTTGGTTGTAAGATAATTATTTATTAAAGTTAGACATTTTAAATGAGAATAAGAAAGAAAAGTATTTCTTTGTGCCCCTCTTACAAAGCTGTTACCAGCTGTCAGCTACTTAGAAACAGATCCTGGTGTTATTTGTCTCTCAGAAACAGTTCATAACGTCCCTTCAACTCATTCATGTCACCTAAAAGGTAAACCTGTTTCTCCATCACCTGTTCAGCTCTGATGATTCAGTAAGGACATCTCCTGGTTTCATCTTCATGTTTCCCTCTCACCAGATAACCAAACCGACATCATGACCAGCAGCTTTACAGCTGTGGCTCCAGCAAACATCATCTGATACTAGAAATTAATGTTAAATAAATTCTAACAACAGCTGATCAAGCTTAAACGTGCTTCAACTCAGACTTCCGGTTGAACTGACTCACGCACTGCTTCTTGAGCCAATTTTGAACTAGTTTTTTCATAGTTTTCGGTGCTTTTGGACCGCTTTCTACGGTCCAAAGGTGTGGAAGTGGATTATAACAACATTGAGGTTTGCCACCCTCTAAACCGAAAAAATGACAGTGACAAATGTAACAATGTAACACCGGAACAAGCCAAAGTGTTGGTCAACAGAAATATGGAGGAGCTGGACAAATACTGAGGTTCAACTTACACTGGAGGTATGAATACACATGTGACGTGACACACAACACAACACATGGCACAGTCTAAAAGAACTTCATCTGCATCCGGCAACAATATCACTATAACTCATTGGAATTCTGTTTATGATAATCTGGAAATAAAATCAACGACATATGTAAGCGGGAATACATGAAAAACCACAAGACACACCATACAAGCTAGTTTTTTGGCACTTTTTACAAAGATTACATTAATTTAAAGATAAACATATGCAGATGCCCAAACCCTAACAACACAAACACTACAAAAATGTATATTAGTACCACCAGATTTTCATATAATTGCATTTAAAAGTGTACTAAAAATTCTCCTGTATGACTGGAAATGAATCCTGGGATGTGGTGGGCCACAAAGGATACACCCGACCCATCTTTCAAATCTGGGGAAAAGTAGGACGCATTTGTTGCCACATGTTGAGGATGAATTTGGAAAGCCTTCATCACGTCGCTGTGACATAATTGCCTACAAATACTGCATTGAAGCATCCTTCCCCTGAATTTGGACACAGCCCTCCTCTCCTGGAGCAGCTCACTTTGCTCCACCTCCTTTTTTCTCCATCATCATCTTTTTTGGTGTTTGGCAAACAAGGATGTGGTGCTTTGCTGTCACCAACCATCTGGCTTGGAGTGTGGATCATTTGAACTTATCAAATAATCAAAAATGTTAAAAACCGAACCAAACAAAAACGTTATAAATTCCCCTCTTGCTCCTGCGGGTGGTCTATCCTTCAATCTCAGGTCCTCTACCAGAGGCCTGGGAGCTTGAGGGTCCTGCACATCCTAGCTGTTCCTAGGACTGTGCTCCTTGGGCAGAGATCTCCGATGTTGTTCCTGAGATCTGCTGGAGCCAAATCTGCTGATGCCACAGTAGATTTCACATTACACGAAAAGAAGAACGGGGATAGGGCATTTAATTTAAACTCACATGAAGTACAGACTTACATTGATCAGTAATTATGTACAAATATACACAGATGCATGAAAGAATACAGCCAGTCAAACCGGGGTAGCATTTGTGGTTGCTGAAAAGGATCAATGATGGACAGTTTACAGTGTAGCCACTGTGAGTACAAGAAAACAATTATTACAATATAATGTGTTAAATTTGCTTAGATGAGAGTGTCCACCAGTAGATCAGAGCAATATGGAAGGATTTGTCTGTGTGTTTTAGTTTGGCTTAGCTATAGGCCTGAGGATGTGTGTAATTTTGTAGAGGGAAAGGAATTTATTGACACTGGGGGTTTGCCTGTCATAAAAGGAGACTGGAAGCTACAGTGGGGGATGCGGATGCTGATGCTTTAACCTGAATCTAATAAACGGTCGTAAGTGTTATAAACTTAGAAGTAGGTTTGCAGGAGACTCTCGACCTTATCTGTAAATGTAAGACAACAAGAGGCCAATGGCCCAGTGGATGAAGAGTGGGGGTCTCAGTGTTTGTAATATGTTAACTCTGTTTTGTGTGTTGTCTAAAGGAATTTGGTGTAGCTTGGGTGAGGAGATTACTTTTATGACCGGCAGGAAGTCACAGATACAGACACACACACAGTGCTTCGACTGTTACGACACACCCACACCTACACGCACACTCACTCACTTGCACCCACACATACACACAGGTACGTGCACACACAGGCACTCACGTGCTCGTGCATACACACACAGACACAGAGTTTGCAGCACACCATGGGGGTTTTCTGATGGGGTCACTTCTATAAAGCTGACTGTAACAAACAAAGGAGTGGAAGATCTGCAGAGGGACACCGGCCTTGCACATCGCCCCTTCTAGAAGATGCATGCTTAACTGAAGATGAACAAAGGTTTTGTGAAATGACTACTGAGTCCGGTGCTGTCTCTGGATGCCTCGAGGACTAAAGAAGAACCAGGGTGAAACTGTTTCATAACACCACACAGAAAGTAGAGCAGATGTACTAACAGAGGTTCAGCAAACATTTTACAAGATACACATGATGGTACTTACAGTTGCCTTTTTATGGATTCCAGCTCATTATGGAGTCAGAGCAAATTAAACGACAATTTATGATTGTTATGATCCAATGTTGTCAGTGTTTTGTTTTATTCGTGACTCCTCCCCCCAGAGGATGGCTGTGGGTTTTTTCCCCTTTCTCTTTGAGGAGGTGGACACCTGGGCGTGCCTGCTGAGTAGTTGGGTGGAGTCTCTTCCTGTCCTTGGATTGGATAATTGGCTAATCACCTCCAGTATTTAACTACCAGATGACAGCCACCTGGCCCCCTCTCTACTAGCCTCCACCATCCAACAAATAGCATGTGTTTTTGATTTGTTATTTTGATAGTGTCTGTGCCCAGTAATTTGCAAGTATAACCGTGTGTGTGTCTGGTGCTAGTATCTTAATTTTGTAAATAGCTGTAAATAGATTTGTAAAGTAGCAATTGTGTATTTTGTTCACCTTGTGTATATTCTTCACTGCAGCAGTCTAGTAGGCGTGAGAAGCCATTTTTGTTGATTAAGTTTTCTCCTGTTTTTCATTTAGAGAGTTAAGTAAGTGAATTGTCTTTTGTTTGGTTTTCATTTTGTGTAGGAAAGCGTAGGGACCATTAGGGAGTTTTGTTTGTTATTTTTGGCACTGCTCACTGCTGAAGCAAATAAATGGCTGCTTAGCACTTTAAAAAGATACTACTGTTTGTGTTCTTACTTTGGTGGAGTGGGCCAGTTTCTTGTTGCGTTCAATACACGCCTAGACAAAGAGCGTAACAGAGAGAGCTGCGAAGGAAGCCACAACACATGGGGTAGTTGACCTGGCTATTAACTTCTGTCAGACAGAAACAAAGAGTATCATATGGCAAGAAATGAAGAACAGATGGCAAAAACAGTGGGAGTAAGAAAGGAGGGGACTGTCATATACTGGGTTGCCTGTGTTGAGCGGGTGGGCATTGCGGTTTTATGCCACCCTGACATGCTTTGCGGCAGGGCTGTCTGTGTGCAGTTCTACTCCTAGCTGATGCAACCTTTGTTGTGCTGTTATAACCCATGCCAGATATCGTTCAATAAAGCAGCATCATAAGAAAACTACAGAGTGGTCATTTTACAGGGACGATGGTTGTACATGATTCAGATGAGAGGAGGAGAAATGAGAAGCACAAGAAGGAGAGGAAGAGAGAGGAGGTGGTCATATCTAGAATAAGATTTGGATATACTGGTTTGAACTCTACACTATTCATGACAGGGAAATATAATACATGGAAATGTGATTCCTGTGGAGAAGAGGAAACTATAGAACATGATATATTACACGTAGCAGTAGCATAAAAGTAGCATAAAAATGAAACTGAATCTCATTGATTTACTGCAAAAAGACTCAAGAAGTGAAAGTGATCAGGCCTTATTCCAGTTTTTAAAAGAGAGTAAATTGTTGCTGGTCGACGTTCCAGTTCAATCTCCATACCAGTTGGTGGCGGTAATGCACCATTTTGTTATTTGCCAACAATATAAAGAAGAAGAAGCATGCTCCGTGGTGATATGTCGTACACAGTTTGCACAGACAGAGCTACTTTTTCATCAAAAGCGAATAAACTAATGAACTTAGAGGAGAAAACAAACTAAAGTATCGATCATAAACCACTACCAACGTTTGGATCGATATCTGCATCGATCTGCCCACCCTTGTCTCCTGGATCGTAGCTGAGATCAGCGTGAACCACGTGGGTCTCTGCTCCCTGATCTGTTTCCTGTGTTTGGAAAGAGTTCCAGCTTGATCACGGAGTTTCTCTCGGTTTGTGGGATCATCTAAAGGTAAGCACCGAGCTAACTTTACTGTGAGTTCAGTTCATGTTGAGTTTAGCTCCTGAATGAGGTCTTCTGCTGCTCTCCTCGGTGTCTGTTCACAGTTTATTGTGAACACGTTGAGAGAAGAGTGAGAGAGTGTTTGGAGAAAAACACCAACTAATCATTAGCTCAGCATGCTGGGAGAAGTTGGAGCAGAAAAGTCTTTTCATTGTCCCTGCAGCTGTTTTTCTGCCTGCACCAAACCTCTACAGCCTCATTTCTATTTGAAGTGATAACAGGAAATGGATGAGAGCGATCTGCTGCAGTATCAGGGTCACAATAAACTTTATTGTCCAGCTGCTGTGGATGAACACATGAGAGGAAGTGAACTCCTACAAAGTCTCATTTTAATGAGTCTGGCTGCTGTAAAGTGATGCACAGGAAGATGTTAACAAAAACTAATGAAACAGAGATGAAAGTAAACAGTGTTCATATTTGAAAGCACAGAGAATAAAAATATATTGTGGTGGTTAATGTGCAGCTCTTGGTGATTTGGGAGAAAAATGTTTTCAATCATGTTGTGGATTGAATGTTGGGTTTTATTTCATTTTATCTACAGAAGTTTTTCCCACCTGTGATCGTTCAGATTGATTTGTTGGGTTGACTTGAATCATTTGAAGGTTTAAAGCTGCTCTTCCCCCAAAAAGAATAAAGTATAATCGTGAAGAATGTAATAATGTCTTCCTGTGTCAAACACAGCTGCAGTCAAAGCCAGGAAGGAAAGCACTGAAACCACTGATCAAAGCTCATTAATCAAAGACTGCTGATCAATGGCCATGAGTACCTTCCACAGAGAGTTGGGGAATCGCTACAATAACAGCATTTGATCAATGAGCTTTGATCAGTGGTTGTTGATCAATGGTCATGAGAATTTGTATATTAATTATCAAGGAACTGACCTCCCAGCGAATTGTTCCTTCAGTGTGTCAGGTTTATATTGTTGATTGTCATTTATGCTTAGAAATATTTACTCATATATGGGGTGGCTGTAGCTCAGGAGGTAGAGCTGGTCACCTACTGATTGGAAGGTTGGTGGTTCAATTCCTGGCTCCTCCAGTCTGCATGTGAAAAAGTGCTTGTGAGAATGGGTGTGATTGGGTGAATGAGGCATGTTGTATAGAGCGCTTTGAGTACTCTGTGAGAGTAGAAAAGGACTATATAAGAATCAGTCCATTTACCACATATGCTTAGCTTTATAATCAATTGCATAATGATAGAGGTCTGATCCTTAGCAGTCTAGCATACGGCATACACACACATCCCAAGGTCATGATAGAGCTCGTACCTTCTCTTACTGATTTATACTATGGGAGGACACCTACTCTGTATCTATTTAAGTGTAAGTGCCTTTTGTTTAGGTGGACCGCTGGACTCTTGGTAACAAGAGGTCTGTAGAGTCTTCACAGGGTCACGTTTTGACCCCCCCAGACGCATGCGTATACGTACACACAGACAAGGTGCTCTTTGTTCACAAGATGTCATATGTTAATGATTCTATGCATATTCATGTAACCTCAATAAAGAGCAGTGCTACAAGTGAGCTAACTGAGAGTGGCTGGGGTTCGAGCAGAAGGAACGACGCTCATCACAGTTCTCTGAGACTGAATTGATTCAGTAAAGGGACTCGATGTTATAATCCCTGATATTGCATTGCTTTAAATGGAGAAAATCTTGAGGGACGGCTGTTATGAGGAAAGGCAGCACAGAAACTACCAGCGGCACACATCATTGTGTGCCTCAACTTTTGGTCTTTTACCCAAGCTAATCTGGCATTTGTTCTTCCTTGGTTGAGTTCAGGGGTTAGAGATCTGATCTAAATTATCACATTAAATTTGGGACACATCGTCAGTAATGACGGGTGTTTCAGCCATTCTCACTAGACGCCCTCATCCAAGGAGACCCTGCCAAGGTTGATCAGGCCCCGGAGTGTCACTGGTTTATGTTAAATTGTTATTTCTCTTCTTCTTTCTTCTGTTTGGTTTTCTGCTGTTTATTTTCTTCTATCCACTCACTGCAACTGAGAAATAATGCTTACTAGGGCAGGGCAATATGGCCAAAAATATTTATCACGATTTATGTGCATTATAGTTATATAAATATTTAACAGTTCAAATGCAAATTCCTTGCTGACAGTTTAACCAAAAGGTATCTCTAGTGGAAATTGGCCGACATATCCTGAGCATAACCATGTATAATATGCATAAAATGTAAAAAGGTTATTACCGTACTGTGTGTGTATATTATTTTGAAACACAGTACGTATTACTCTGCGAGGCTCCAGACTACGACAGTCGTAATGCTGCAACAATCCATCAAGCGGTGCGGCTTCGTAACTTACCAAAGTTGTACTAAAACATTTTTGAGCCCCGTGTGCCAAGTAAAATCGGTTTGAGGTCAGTAAGCACAATCAGAATTCATACATAAGGTGCCCCTGATTATAAGGGGCACTGTCGATTTTTCCTTTTTTCAGAAAATCAAAGGATTGATTCCCACTCTGGGTCAGGGACGAGACCCTGCCCCAAGTGGAGGAGTTTAAGTATCTCCGAGCCTTTTTCATGAGTGATGGGATGTTGACAGATGGATTGGTGCAGCTGCTGCAGTGATGTGGACTCTGTACCGGTCTGTTGTGGTGAAGAGGGAGCTGAGTGTAAAAGTGAAGCTCTCAATTTACCAGTCGATCTACGCCCCTACCCTCACCTATGCTCTCGAGCTGTGGGTAGTGACCGAAAGAACGAGATCGCAAATACAAGCGGCGGAAATTGGTTTCCTCCAATGGGTGGCTGGCCTCTCCCTTAGAGATAGGGTGAGAAGTTCGGCTGTACAGTCCCCAGGAGGCCCTGAGACAGCTGTATCAGTCAACCAGCAAAATTTCTAATCTTATGTTTTACCCTTTTGACGCCCGCTGTTGAGGCAGGCCCACCAATGGTTGATCCATCCTGGGCGTGTATCTCGCGGTTAGCTGACTGCCTTAGCTGCCCAAGTGATGTCAGCCATTTTTAGCCATAGCCAGTGACTGGTCCTCTTAGCAGTGTTAGCTAATTCTCTTATAGCCTGCTGTTGCCCCTGACCTCTAATCCCAATCTCTCTAAGCAGTTTTGCTGTTGTACTGGCAAAAAAACCTCTGCAGTCACCTGAGACTAAAGAAGTCACTTGGATGAGTGACGAAATGTTTCTCCCACTGAAAACACTACGTCCAGATGAACAGAATAAAACTTCGGGAAATGGTGGAGGTGGTGGGACTGGGGGGCTGAAGGAGTTGAAAGTGTGGGGTGGGGGACTAACAGGTCTGTCCCTGTTTGTGGAAACCACAGGAGGAGCTGTTCAGGCTGTTGGCTGGGTGTGAATTGTTGATGGAGTCTTTAAACTTGTAGTTGCTGTTTTCCAGACTGAAGCAGAGTCGTTAGCTGAAAACTGGTTTTAGAGGTTCATTCAGGACACCTTCTCAGGCTCTTACAGCCTTACCTGTATCATAACAAAGTGTATAAACCCCAATCCACCTTTAACATGGTCCTTCTCCCAAACCTTCAAATATGACTTTCTGGCCCTGTCATAGTAAAGGGCTGCTTAGAATATTAGAGCCAATGTCACAAAGTTCCTCCTGAAGTATGAGTGAGTGAGAGAGTTACCTCACTTTGCAGCACAACACGTCTCACAAGATTTCTACAAGCAATCAGAGTGAAATTTGTACTTTGTGTTGTCAGATGAACATATGAGACACTTTGACTCTTCAGTGCAGTGTGGAGCCTAACAAAGATCTGTTTTGTGTCCCAGCTGATCAGCAGGAGGAGAAGAGTCTGACGGAGCAGCAGAGGAACATTTTCAGCCATCTGGACTCAGCTGAGTCACTACAGAGGAAACAATGAGCTCAACACAGAAGGTGAGGAAAATATCACAGTTTCACCAAATAATCAGTCACGTCTAAAACTCTCATACTCCCAACCTGTTATATGACTGTATTGTATATTATGTTGTTTTTTTTTTTAGACTATTATGTTTACAAACATCAAGAAGTCAGAAGCAAAGAAAGACCACAGCACATATTTAAATAAGGAAGGTTTATTCATCAAAATTATTAATAATCAAATAGACATAAAAAAAATTTCATCACCCCAAAAAATACACGTTCAAAGCACCACAACAGCAGCCCGATATCAGACAGAACTGTCACATAATATTAAACAGAAGCTGTCAGCTGAGCTCTGTAGAGTGGGCAATTATAATGAAGCTCTTTATTATAATTTGTAGATTCAAGCTGCTCTTCACTGATATAAATAATATTATAGAAATTATCAGAGGAGTTAAAAGTACATTTACTCTATACTTAAGTACAGATACTCTATTGATTGCTCTGCAATAGTCGGCCTCATCACTCATGGGGACAAAAAGGAGTACAGAGAACTGACCCATGGTTTTGTGAACTGGTGCCAGCAGAACTACCTCCAGATCAATGCCAGTAAAACCAAGGAGCTGGTGGTAGACTTCCGCAGGCACAAACATCCCCCACTGCAACCACTAAACATTCAAGGCATAGACATTGAGACTTTGGACAGCTACAGGTACCTTGGTGTTCATCTGAACAATAAACTGGACTGGACTCATAATTCAGACACCCTCTACAGGAAAGGGCCAGCTCTGTTCTAGGATGCCCTCTGGACCCAGTAGTGGTGGTGAGTGACAGGAGAATGGTGGCTAAGCTATCATCCCTGTTGGACAACATCTCCCACCCCATACAGGAGACTCTTGACAGCACTGAGCAGCTCCTTCAGTGGGAGACTGCGGCACCAACGATGTGGGATGGAGAGATTTCGCAGGTCTTTCCTCCCCACTGCTGTCAGACTCCACAACAAAGACTTCAACTGACCGAGCACACACAAACCCACACACGTGCAATAGCAATAACACTAAGTGCAATACTCTTTCTGGCATCGTTGTATTATACTCAGTTGTATATAGCATTTGTATTCTATTTTATTCTATTGTATATAGTATTTTCTTTTATTCTATTCTATTGTGTACAGTTGTGTAAAGTATCTTATCCTTATCTTATTCCAATGTTTTTCTAATTTTTGGTATTTAACTTTGCACTGTCCACTTTCTGCTGTAACAAAACAAATTTCCCAGGTGTTGGACTACTAAAGGTTATCTTATATTAGTGTTAAAAAAAATACTTTAAAAGAAGTTGAAATTCTGATTTGACTTCTTTACTCAAGGTAAAATAAAAGGAGTACGGGCTCTTAAAATGTAATCAGAGTAATAAAGTAAAAGTAGCTCATTGAAAAACATTTTTACCACATGTTTTTATGCAACGCTAACTGAACCTTGTGCTATATTAATGTAATAACAAAATAAGATTAGTAGATTAAATACAAGGAAAATAAAACATATGTGTATTTTCTGTTGCCTACATTGTAGAGGGTGACTTTGCCTCTAAACAGGAACATGAGCACGGAAGAGGTTAAAGTGGGATTGAGCAGGTGGGAACCCTAAAATCAGCTGTAGTGGCTCAGCGTGGGGAAAAGAATCACAGCTCACAATAATTTCTATTGAGAGCTCCAGTAGATTTTCTTAAAGTACAGGCTGTGATCAGCTGACCTGCTGCTCTCTGTGGATGTACACAACTGAATTCAACCAGATGTCAGCAGATGTTTCATGAGCTGTCCTGGCTGATTTCCATCCTCTACACTGACAGTACACTGTCTTTATACAGTGGCTTGCAAAAGTATTCGGCCCCCTTGAACTTTCCCACATTTTGTCACATTACAGCCACAAACATGAATCAATTTTATTGGAATTCCACATCACAGACCAATACAAAGTGGTGTACACGTGAGAAGCAGAACGAAAATCATACATGATTCCAAACATTTTTTACAAATAAATAACTGAAAAGTGGGGTGTGCGTAATTATTCAGCCCCCTGAGTCAATACTTTGTAGAACCACCTTTTGCTGCAATTACAGCTGCCAGTCTTTCAGGGTATGTCTCTACCAGCTTTGCACATCTAGAGAGTGAAATCCTTGCCCATTCTTCTTTGCAAAACAGCTCCACAACTGCCCTGTGATGGCCTCAGAGGTTGTCTAAGAGAATATTGGGAGCAACAACACCATGAAGTCCAAAGAACACACCAGACAGGTCAGGGATAAAGTTATTGAGAAATTTAAAGCAGGCTTGGGCTACAAAAAGATTTCCCAAGCCTTGAACATCCCACGGAGCACTGTTCAAGTGATCATTCAGAAATGGAAGGAGTATGGCACAACTGTAAACCTACCAAGACAAGGCCGTCCACCTAAACTCACAGGCCGAACAAGGAGAGCGCTGATCAGAAATGCAGCCAAGAGGCCCATGGTGACTCTGGACGAGCTGCAGAGATCTACAGCTCAGGTGGGGGAATCTGTCCATAGGACAACTATTAGTTGTGCACTGCACAAAGTTGGCCTTTATGGAAGAGTGGCAAGAAGAAAGCCATTGTTAACAGAAAACCATAAGAAGTCCCGTTTGCAGTTTGCCACAAGCCATGTGGGGGACACAGCAAACATGTGGAAGAAGGTGCTCTGGTCAGATGTGACCAAAATGGAATTTTTTGGCCAAAATGCAAAACGCTATGTGTGGCGGAAAACTAACACTGCACATCACTCTGAACACACCATCCCCACTGTCATATATGGTGGTGGAAGCATCATGCTCTGGGGGTGCTTCTCTTCAGCAGGGACAGGGAAGCTGGTCAGAGTTGATGGGAAGATGGATGGAGCCAAATACAGGGCAATCTTGGAAGAAAACCTCTTGGAGTCTGCAAAAGACTTGAGACTGGGGCGGAGGTTCACCTTCCAGCAGGACAATGACCCTAAACATAAAGCCAGGGCAACAATGGGATGGTTTAAAACAAAACATATCCATGTGTTAGAATGGTCCAGTCAAAGTCCAGATCGAAATCCAATCGAGAATCTGTGGCAAGATCTGAAAACTGCTGTTCACAAACGCTGTCCATCTAATCTGACTGAGCTGGAGCTGTTTTGCAAAGAAGAATGGGCAAGGATTTCAGTCTGTAGATGTGCAAAGCTGGTAGAGACAGACCCTAAAAGACTGACAGCTGTAATTGCAGCAAAAGGTGGTTCTACAAAGTATTGACTCAGGGGGCTGAATAATTACTCACACCCCACTTTGCAGTTATTTATTTGTAAAAAATGTTTGGAATCATGTAGGGGTGGGCGATATAAACGATATACGATAGAAACGATATAGATTTGGCCAACGATAGAGATTTTGACTATATCGCTCTATCGCGATAGCGCATGTTGATGACGTCATCAAGCTGCGCCTGTTTTGGTCGAAAGTATTGCAGCGGCTACAACCATTATCATCTGTAAATTATGTTCTCCTGACTGAAGTTTGGCCCGTGTATAGCATCCTGCTATGCGATTGCATTTGTCCCTGACCACCAGAATCCCTCACGTTAACTTTTATCGAGTGGAAAAAAAGTTGACGTTCATCCTCCAGCTTCACTGTGCTAATGTTATGCTAACATAGCTGTGTCGCTAGCAATCACGTAGCACAACATTATATACCAGGTAGTCCAACTTCGGTAACCCTGCAAACGCCACTGCTGTTTAGTTTTCTGTCTTCACTTATGTTGGAAGTGGTAGCAGAGCTGTACGTTTGAATTAGTTTCAAAAATCTCTCAGTCAGAACATGGTATGAAATGTTTAGGTATAAACTAGCGAGCTAACTTCCTGTTAACTTCTAACTCCGTTAAATTTAATAAATTCTATTTTCACGGATGCATGGATGTTAAACTTAATTGTTACACCCGATAAAGCAGCAACGCTGATGATTTAATTAAAGATGAAAGAATTTAGACTGTTTTTAACTCTCACTGTTCGTTTGACTTTGGGACCTGAGGGAGACGGAGTTTTGGACCCAGATTACTCCTCACTACAGCAGCCGTAATGCTCTGACAATCCATCAAGCAGTCCATCAGCAGGCTTACCAAAGTTGTACTAAAACATTTTTTAACAGATTTCTACACGCCAAAATCGGTTCAAGGTCAGTGAGCACAACAAGAATTCATACATAAGGCACACTCTCGATTTTTGAGAAAATTTAAAGGATTTTAAGTGTGCCTTATAGTGTAGAAAGTATGTTATACAGAAGAAAAGAATATATCGTGATATATATCGTTATCGCACATGCTTCAAATTATATCGCGATATGAATTTTAGGCCATATCGCCCAGCCCTAGAATCATGTATGATTTTCGTTCCACTTCTCACGTGTACACCACTTTGTATCGGCCCTTCACGTGAAATTCCAATAAAATTGATTAATGTTTGTGGCTGTAATGTGACAAAATGTGGAAAAGTTCAAGGGGGCCGAATACTTTTGCAAGCCACTGTATTAGACACTATACTGTTGGTATGAAGGTGGAACTCAGTGAATGAATGTCAGCATCATGAGCTTCAGTTTAAATGAATCTCTGCTACACTTGATGTAATCTAACTCTGACATGAGCACCACAGTCACTGTGCACCAGTCACACACTGTTCTTTACTTTAAATCCATCACAGTTCAGCAAACTAACCTGTTTATCCTGCACTAACCTGCAGAGGATCTTCATGCAGTCTTTAAATAACACAGTTAGTCTGCCTCAGATTGTTTTGCAGCAAGTTTCACAATCTGAAAAAACATAATGTCACATGTACAGACCCAATATCTGATTTCAACACATGAGGACTTACATGTAAGCTTTAATCTGCAGTTGATCAAATCCCACTGAGCAGTCCTTCCCTTTAAATCTAACCTCTCTTCTTCCTCTCCTGTCCTGTGTGTCTTATCTTTCTCCATCTCTGAGTGAAGTTAGCTCTCTTTCTTTTCTCTCCCTGTGATGTACAGCAGCTGGACCTTTAGCCAGCAACACACTGTGAGACAAACTGCACACAAACAGTTTGTGTGTTTGCTGATGTTTGTTGATAGAAACGCTGCATTTGAAATTACCTGTTTGTTCAGGTGCTGTGCAAAAAAGAAAGAAGAACAACGTCTCACTTTAACTCCTGACTATGACTCACAGTTTTGCCTCTTTCATCTCTTTTTATGTTTCATACCCTGATGATTAGTACACGATCAGGATTGCCTTTCATGTGTTACTTTTCAGGCTCAAACTGATTGGATGTTTGATGAAATAACTCGCCTCAAATTCCTCCAACCGAAAATAAAAAGACTGTTTTGAAAATGTAATTAGTGGAAATTGCAATATTTTTTTTAATGTGGGGAGTAAGAAAAATAAGAAACCTGATTTTAGAGTGTTTAAATAGTCATGAATTATTTTTAACACCAGGTTGGATGTAATGTGTTAGAACTACCAGTAGGTGGGGATAAGAGACCTTTAAGGTGTTTGGTGCCACACTCCACCTTTAGGTTTAAAACTAGTGTTAATGGAGGGAGTTTGAAGGTTCAGTTTGTTCCACGACTGCATTTCACTCACTGCCTCTGTTTGTATCTGTGTCACTGCAGGACCAACATGGAGCGAGAAGTCAGCGCTCTCAGGAGGCCGACAAACCTCACAGAAGAAAGAGAGAGAAAAAACACACCTGTGACCAGTGTGGGAAGGGTTTTACTGGGAAGGCTAAACTAAAACAGCATCAGGTCATCCACACTGGAGAGAAACCGTTCAGCTGCAACTTCTGTGGAAAGACTTTTTCCTGGAAGCTTTCCCTAAAAACACACCAACTCATCCACAGTGGAGTTAAAGCGTACACCTGTGATCAGTGTGGCAAACGGTTTATAAACAACACACTGTTACAACGCCACATGTTGACCCACACTGAAGAGAGACCTTATAAATGTGACCTGTGTGAGAAGACTTTTAAAGCTCCACGTTACCTGAGACAACACCAAGAGTTCCACACCAGGAAGAGACTCTACAAGTGCAGTTACTGTGAGGTATGTATTTTTATTTGTATCTTGTCATTTTAGCCTGACTGTTTGGAACAACTTTGCTCATTAAACTGTGTTAGCATGTTGGCAATTCTACTGCATGGAAAAGCAGCTCTGAGTGATTATTCAGATTTTCATTTCATTTATGATTTTTATTTACACGATCATGAAAAACTAAAAGTGCTGAAAATTAATATGATGGTGTTATTTAATGTTCAGGCAGTTTCCTGGTATATCATGATATTGTTATTATTTCAGCATAAAGGGCCTTTTGTTTACAGCGGCTCATTCCTCTGCGAGGAATACATGGAATAAAATAAAACACAAATGAAAATAAGTACAAAACCAAACCATTCAGTAATCTTCTCTTGTGGTTATAACTGCACAGTTACAGTGTTATTAATGCAGTATTAAATTAGTATTATTGCAGTGATACGTTAGTAGTTTAGCACTGTGTTGGTACCCTGCAAATATTAGCATGGTAGTACTTTAGTGCAAGTCAGATTTTAATGTAACATAAAATAAGTATTAATGTAGTATTATGGTGGTAGTATTGTAGTTATTGTAGCCCAATAAACTCAGTGTGTTAACTGAAACAGTCAAATGTAATTGGACGTCTGCAGAGATGCTCTTTATTTCAGGCGACGTTCAGGATAAAAATGTTGAAGGACTGACTTACACTGTCTTTGTGTCTTTGTTTAGAAGCAGAGCGACACAGATGGATCCAGTTCTCAACCCTGTCATCACTGTGGGAAAGAGTTTCGTTGTGACCTTTGTGGAAAAACTTTCAGCCATAAAAGGAACCTAAAAACACATCAACGTAGACACACTGGAGACAAAATGAAATACTGCAAAGAATGTGGGGGAAGTTTCACCACATCAGTTGGATTAAAACGCCATGAACTCCTTCACAGTGGGGTTAAAAAGCACCTCTGTGATCAGTGTGGGTCATCCTTCAACACTGTAAGTCACCTTAAAACACACAAACGTGTCCACACAGGAGAGAAACCATACAAGTGCAGACACTGTGACAAAAGCTTCTCACGCCCAGGTCATCGTAACAAGCATGAACGTACACACATGGAAGGAAACTACAGCTGTGACCAGTGTGACAAGAGCTTCAGGAATCTCAGTTCATACTCCACACACAAACGATCCCACGTTACTAATAAACTGTTTCACTGTTACCAATGTACCAAAACATTCACTAAATTATCTTCTCTGTGCAAACATCAGCGTAATCATTCAGGGCTGAAATCACTCCCATCACAGTGAATCTGAAGAGACAGAAAGATCCTCTTCTGGTTTCAGGGTCTGTTGGATTTAAGTCAACCCTGCTGGTCAAGGCAGAAATCGTTACTGAAAGCAACCACACAGACACTGCACATGGTGGTGACCTCTCAACTACATCTCCAGTCACTTCATTTAGGGCATGACCTTTTAAACAACCAACATGAACAAAAGCAGAAGTGAGAAGTCCTGCTAAACTTAAAAAAATAGGAACTTGTGGTTTCTTGTGTGCAGGCTTTCACATGAAAACAGTCACACAGCCATAAAAAGCAACACAAATAATGGCAAGAAGCTGTTGTATTATTAACTGCAATAGCCAGTCGCATGACAGCCACGGGAAGCCGACAGGTAAAGAGATCGGTTTTTATCGGATTATGTCGTGGAAGAGAAATTGTTCAAGCCATGTTTCCGAAGTAACAAAGAGCCGACAGATGGCCTGGATTGCAGCCATTCGAAGACCAAATATATAACGTTTCAGAGCACTCCCGCTCACATGTAGTTATTATGTAAGTTATCATGACATAATTAATTACAAATAAGTCTTATATTGATTTGAATTGGATTCGTTGCGCTATGCTGCTTTGTTCACTGTGGCTTTGCGGGCTAATATTTGTTGTGTTTTGTAGGAAAACCAGCCTACAAAATGCTGGAATGTGATCCAGACTGGGCCCCCTCTATCAACCTGGGTCATACTGAGTTTAAAGCTGCTACCACAGCGGGATTTGATCGGTTAAGAGAGAGAGCGATATCAAAACAGCCACAAAAAGTCCCACATATATGTGCCCAAGTGTTGTATTGAAGCAATCAAGTAATGAATAACTGTTTTCCAGTATGTTGTTTTGATATGTTTTTTTTTTTTTTTCAGTGTTGATTTGTTTTTCACCGAAGCAGCTAACAAAGCACAATGGAATACAATTTTGCCTCTTTCCTGTAAGATTCTATAAAAGAATGAAACAATAATGCCAGTTATAAATAAAGACAATAAATTGAATGAATTACGAAACACTCATTTTTTTTCTATTAGAACCGAAAATGTTGTGTAATACTACAACCTGAAACAACAAATAGATTGTGTTGGCCTGTACAGGAGATAAAGGGGAAAAAATGTAACAACAGCTGTGAAATGGAATAGTCCAAATCACCAAAGTAAACTGGACCTGGGCTTGTTGCAGGGATCTGAATGTACTAAACATTTTGTGAGTGTATGCACTCACACTTAGGACCATATGATAATAAATATGTGCGTGATGAAAGTCGGGCAGCACGCTAGTGATGTGTCGGTCGCGAACGAAACGGCTCTTAGAACCGAATCTTTGACGTGAACGACGCGAGCCGGCTCCTTATCGCGAGCCGTGTTTTTTGTTTTTTTTTCTTTCTCTCACCCTCTCTCTCGCACTTTTTTTCCGCTTCACTCCGCACGTGAGCCTTGTGCTTTGCGCTGGGAAGAAGGGGGGGAGGGGCGGTAGTTACACACGCAGTAGCAAAGGAATACAGGGGGAGAGAGAGAGAAAGAGAGCCAGGGACAACAACATCACATTAGAAAGGTATAGTAATCATCCACAACTATTTTCAGTTGCGGATGATAAAGGATTCAGAAAGTTTATTCATGCAGGCCCATATGACAGAGAATATGCATCTTCTTTTTGTTTTCATATTTTAATTTATATTTAATTGTGTTGTGGTTTGCAGTTTTTTGTGTTGTTACACTTTAAATATGTTTAAAAGGAAAAAGCTGAAAATTTAAATAGTTAAAAGTTGAACTGTGATTGGCGTGAATAAATAAAAGTATATTTACGGTGGCCCCTAGAGACAAAACACGTATAAACCCCGAAGCACGTAAAAACTCCAAAACACGTACAAACCCCAACGCACGTACAAACTCCAAAACACGTAAAAACTCAGAAGCACGTAAAAAATCAGAAGCACGTAAAAACTCCAAAACACGTACAAAACACAACAGATTGTGCTCCAGGATGCTAGGCGCAGTGTTGAGCTTTTGTTACCTAGTGGCTACACAAGCCAGCAAGTACCAACGACCGGATTTGGTGTGTGCTAGTAACAGGTAAATGAACTTTTTTTTTTTATTATTTGAATATATGTGAGTGCTTGTGTATAAATACACAAACCATACACATATGCTTTGAATTGCGTAATTTAAGTGATCTAGGTAGCTCTGTTTTGAAAGTTCAGTTAATGCTAGAAATGTGTTTTGGAATTTGTACATGCTTTTTGGAGTTTGTACATGCTTGTCTCTAGGGGCCACCGCATATATTTATATATAAAAATATATAAATAAAACCATTTTTTTTACATTAGTAATTCCTTTGTACATAATTTTATATTATTGTTAATAATAAATTAATTAAAGCAACAAAACAACCTGAAGAGCCGGTTCTGAGCCGGAAGAGCCGGCTCTTTTTAGTGAGTCGGGCCGAAAGAGCCGGTTCTCTAAAAAGATCCGGAAATCCCATCACTACAGCACGCTGACGTCCTTACTCCACTCTGTATGCTCGCATGGGTCTGACCCTTTCACTCCTTTGATTTTTTCCTCGTACTTTTTTTTGCCTTTTCGTCAAGTCTGTCTTTGTACGGACCTGCCGTGTTCTACGTCGTTTTGTACATAACTGTTTTTGGGGCAAATAAAATGCAAGTAGGGATTAAAACCGCAGAATTAATGATTACCGGTGCTGGAAATACTAGCGCTTGATGCAGTGTTTTGATTTTGTTGCCACTCGTACCTACAATGCAATGCGCGAAATTCACGTGGTCAGTGATTAAATGTATTTCTGATCCAAATATATGGCACATTGACTTCTGGGAAAATTTTAGATGGCACTCATCATCAGAAAGGTTGCCGACCCCTGCTCTACGGTGACTGTAGACAGTTGCGTCTTTTCATTGGCCCGGAGTCTACGGTGAGCTTAGACCACCATTTTGTTGTTTGCCAACCGCCAATAAAACGTAGAAATAAAACAAGGGGGCGGAGTAAAGTGAGGACGCTCCAAGAGAGGAGGTGTTGGAACAGACAGAGCTGGAGCTCCATCCAAAGAGTATAAAGTAGTACCAACGTTTGGATCGATATCTGCATCGATCTGCCCACCCTTGTCTCCTGGATCGTAGCTGAGATCAGCGTGAACCACGTGGGTCTCTGCTCCCTGATCTGTTTCCTGTGTTTGGAAAGAGTTCCAGCTTCATCACGGAGTTTCTCTCGGTTTGTGGGCTCATCTAAAGGTAAGCACCGAGCTAACTTTACTGTGAGTTCAGTTCATGTTGAGTTTAGCTCCTGAATGAGGTCTTCTGCTGCTCTCCTCGGTGTCTGTTCACAGTTTATTGTGAACACGTTGAGAGAAGAGTGAGAGAGTGTTTGGAGAAAAACACCAACTAATCATTAGCTCAGCATGCTGGGAGAAGTTGGAGCAGAAAAGTCTTTTCATTGTCCCTGCAGCTGTTTTTCTGCTTGCACCAAACCTCTACAGCCTCATTTCTATTTGAAGTGATAACAGGAAATGGATGAGAGCGATCTGCTGCAGTATCAGGGTCACAATAAACTTTATTGTCCAGCTGCTGTGGATGAACACATGAGAGGAAGTGAACTACAAAGTCTCATTTTAATGAGTCTGGCTCAAAGACAGGTTCCTTTGACACTGTGTATATATAAATGTATTATATATAAGAGACAAATATTGTTCTTTCAATATGTTGGCATTGCTAAATTTGTCTCAGTGCTTACTTTAAATATCCATGAAATCATCACATTCTCTGTAAAATTACGGTCCACTATTGAACAGCGTATATTTTAAAGTAAAGGCTTTAAAACTAAGTTAGTACAAACATCACTAATGCCACATAACTTTGCCGACATGTGGCCAACAGTAATGTTTTAATGTTCTTCGTTATTAAACATTTGCACATAAATAACTGACATAATATTCAGTACTTACTTTTAAAAGTTTACTCTTCGGCCGCCCCTCTTCCGCCGTTTTTTTTTTTTTTTCCCCGGCAAAATTGTCAACACCCACCGCCACGCTATGCATTCTGGGATATGTTGGACCACGAAGTCTAGACCGCCACATCCTTAAAATTCAGGGAAATGAAGGACGCATTTGAGGGCCGCATTTCGAGCAGCCTTTGAATTGGGACAGCCTTCGTCGCGTCACTGTGACGTAATCGGCCTTAAAATGCAGCCTTAAAAGGCTGCAGACCCTGAATAGGGATACAGCCTCTGTTTGTGGAAACCACAGGAGGAGCTGTTCAGGCTGTTGGCTGGGTGTGAATTGTTGATGGAGTCTTTAAACTTGTAGTTGCTGTTTTCCAGACTGAAGCAGAGTCGTTAGCTGAAAACTGGTTTTAGAGCGTCATTCAGGACACCTTCTCAGGCTCTTACAGCCTTACCTGTATCATAACAAGGTGTATAAAGCCCAATCCACCTTTAACATGGTCCTTCTCCCAAACCTTCAAATATGACTTTCTGGCCCTGTCATAGTAAAGGGCTGCTTAGAATATTAGAGCCAATGTCACAAAGTTCCTCCTGAAGTATAAGTGAGTGAGAGAGTTACCTCACTTTGCAGCACAACACGTCTCACAAGATTTCTACAACCAATCAGAGTGAAATTTGTACTTTGTGTTGTCAGATGAACATATGAGACACTTTGACTCTTCAGTGCAGTGTGGAGCCTAACAAAGATCTGTTTTGTGTCCCAGCTGATCAGCAGGAGGAGAAGAGTCTGACGGAGCAGCAGAGGAACATTTTCAGCCATCTGGACTCAGCTGAGTCACTACAGAGGAAACAATGAGCTCAACACAGAAGGTGAGGAATCTATGGCCCTTTCTCAAATCTCAAGTATGATTTGTACAATTGGAACACCAGCATACTTGATGAGTTTTTTACTGAGTTTTTACTGCCATCCCCTATTATTTAACTGTGCTATAATATGTTATGAGGCTTAACTTTAATCTCAGCCAAACCGATTTACTCAGGAACAATAAAGCAATGAAATAAATCTAAGACACTTTTTTTTTTTTTTTTTTTTTAACCCAACGTTTTTTAGCCAAGCTCCGCCATTGCCGCATTTGAGTTTTGGATGAAATTTATTCTGGGATAACTAGCTGTACCAAGTCCACAAAAGCCACCACTGATGCATGCTCGATAAAATGGGCGGAGCGAGAACACATCTGGGAATTTTCACATTCGCAACTTGATGCGTACTTTGAATTGGAACCGTAATTGCTCTCCAACTGATGACACACGAGTACGCATATTGAGAAAGATGCTATCACAGTTTCACCAAATAATCAGTCACGTCTAATACTCTCATACTCCCAAGCTGTTATTTGACTGTGTTGTATATTATTATTATTATATACTATGTTGTTTTTTTATGTGTACAAACATCATTAAGTCACAAGCAAAGAGAGACTACATCATAGCACATGTTTAAATAAGGAAGGTTTGTTCATCTAAATTATTTATTAATCAAATGGACATAACATTTGTTAACCCCCCCCAAAACAATACACGTTCAAGGCACCACAACAGCAGCCTGATATCAGACAGAAGCTGTCAGCTGAGCTCTGTAGAGTGGGCAATTATAATGAAGCTCTTCAGTATAATTTGTCGATTCAAGCTGCTCTTCATATTTTTGGCCAGCAGATGTCACCAAAGAGGACTGTGTTGAAAAGCTTTGAGTAATGAACCTTTTTTCAATACAAGCTTCAGTGTTTCAGAAAGCTTCATTTGGCCATCACTGATATAAATAATAAATAATACCAATTATCAGAGGAGGCAATAGCACTGATATTCTGCATATGTACAGATACTAGTGTTAAAAACATATTCCAGTAAAAGCTGAAGTGCTGATTCAACTTCTTTACTCAAGTAAAAATTGAAAAAAAGTACAGGCTCTGAAATGTACTCTGAGTAAAAAGGTAGCTTCTTGAAAAAGATTTTTTAACAAAATAACATTTTTTTTCTGATTTTTATCTATGGGTAACTAAGCCTTATGCAATAATTATATAATAATAATAAAAAAGGTTAGTAGATGAAATACAAGCTATTTATTTGTTTCTAATAAAGGTACTCTGTTTGAATCAGTTAAGTAGAAAATGAAGGAAAATAAAACATATGTGTATTTTCTGTTGCCTACACTGTAGAAGGTGACTTTGCCTCTAAACAGGAACATGAGCAGGGAAGAGGTTAAAGTGGGATTGAGCAGGTGGGAACCCTAAAATCAGCTGTAGTGGCTCAGCGTGGGGAAAAGAATCACAGCTCACAATAATTTCTATTGAGAGCTCCAGTAGATTTTCTTAAAGTACAGGCTGTGATCAGCTGACCTGCTGCTCTCTGTGGATGTACACAACTGAATTCAACCAGATGTCAGCAGATGTTTCATGAGCTGTCCTGGCTGATTTCCATCCTCTACACTGACAGTACACTGTCTTTATATTAGACACTATACTGTTGGTATGAAGGTGGAACTCAGTGAATGAATGTCAGCATCATGAGCTTCAGTTTAAATGAATCTCTGCTACACTTGATGTAATCTAACTGTGACATGAGCACCACAGTCACTGTGCACCAGTCACACACTGTTCTTTACTTTAAATCCATCACAGTTCAGCAAACTAACCTGTTTATCCTGCACTAACCTGCAGAGGATCTTCATGCAGTCTTTAAATAACACAGTTAGTCTGCCTCAGATTGTTTTGCAGCAAGTTTCACAATCTGAAAAAACATAATGTCACATGTACAGACCCAATATCTGATTTCAACACATGAGGACTTACATGTAAGCTTTAATCTGCAGTTGATCAAATCCCACTGAGCAGTCCTTCCCTTTAAATCTAACCTCTCTTCTTCCTCTCCTGTCCTGTGTGTCTTATCTTTCTCCATCTCTGAGTGAAGTTAGCTCTCTTTCTTTTCTCTCCCTGTGATGTACAGCAGCTGGACCTTTAGCCAGCAACACACTGTGAGACAAACTGCACACAAACAGTTTGTGTGTTTGCTGATGTTTGTTGATAGAAACGCTGCATTTGAAATTACCTGTTTGTTCAGGTGCTGTGCAAAAAGGAAAGAAGAACAACGTCTCACTTTAACTCCTGACTATGACTCACAGTTTGGCCTCTTTCGTCTCTTTTTATGTTTCATACCCTGATGATTAGTACACGATCAGGATTGTCTTTCATGCGTTACTTTTCAGGCTCAAAATGGTTTGATGTTTGATGCCCTTAATGATGAAATAACTCCCCTCAAATTCCTCCAACCGAAAGTATAAAGACTGTTTTGAAAATGTAATGAGTAGAAAGTCCTTTTTTTAATGCGGAGTAAAAGTAAGAAAAAATGATTTTAGAGTGTTTGAACAGTCATGAATTATTTTTAACACCAGGTTGGATGTAATGTGTTTCTACTACCAGCAGGTGGGGATAAGAGACCTTTAAGGTGTTTGGTGCCACACTCCACCTTCAGGTTTAAAACTAGTGTTAATGGAGGGAGTTTGAAGTTTCAGTTTGTTCCAAGACTGCATTTCACTCACTGCCTCTGTTTGTATCTCTGTCACTGCAGGACCAACATGGAGCGAGAAGTCAGCGCTCTCAGGAGGCCGACAAACCTCACAGAAGAAAGAGAGAGAAAAAACACACCTGTGACGAGTGTGGGAAGGAGTTTATTAAGAAGGCTGAACTAAAACGTCATCAGGTCATCCACACTGGAGAGAGATTGTTCAGTTGTGGCGAGTGTGGAAAGTCTTTTTTCTGGAAGACTGACCTAAAAAGACACCAGGTCATCCACAGTGGAGTTAAAGCATACAGCTGTGATCAGTGTGGCAGAGCTTTTACTCACAGTAGCTACTTACAGAGGCATCTAGTTACCCACTCTGGAATTAAGGCATACAGCTGTGACGAGTGTGGAAAAACTTTCAGCCAGATAGGGAGCCGAAATAAACACCTACGCATTCACACCGGACATGATGTGTACTGCTGTGATCAGTGTGGCAAACAGTTTACTACAGACGCAAACTTACAACGCCACATGTTTACCCACACTGAGGAGAGACCATATAAATGTGACCTGTGTGAGAAGACTTTTAAAGCTCCACATCACCTGAAAGAACACCAACAGATCCACACCAGAAAGAGACTCTCCAAGTGCAGTTACTGTGAGGTATGTATTTTTATTTTTATCTTGTCATTTTAGCCTGACTGTTTGGAACAACTCTACTCATTAAACTGTGTTAGCATGTTAGCAATTCTACTGCATGGAAAAGTAGCTCTGAGTGATAATTCAGATTTTCATTTCAGTTATAATTTTTGTTTACACGATCATGAAAAACTAAAAGTGCTAAAATTAATATGATGGTGTTATTTAATGTTCAGGCAGTTTCCTGGTATATCATGATATTATTATTTAAGCATAAATGGCCTTTTGTTTAGGGCATTTTATTCCTGGTGTACATGGAATAAAATAAAACACAAATTAAAATAAGTACAAAACCAAATCATTCAGTAATCTTCTTATGGTTACCACATTTGTACCGTTATGTAATGATATTGTAGTATTGTAGCAGTAGTAATATTGCTTATTTATAGCTTCAGTACTTTTAGACATTACTGTTAAAATAATCATTTAATGTTATAATTGCAGTGTCATGGGGGTAGTAGTGTTTTTGTCTCAGTCAGCTGAGTGTTATAACTGCACAGTTACAGTGTTATTAATGCAGTATTGTCAGAATCAGAATTTATTGATCCCTATGGGAAATTATGTTGGTTACAGTGCTCCAGTACAAACAGTAACAAAAACAGACAATACAAGAAGTAAGAAATAGCACAATATACACACACACACACACTATTGCCACAGGCAGGAATGACTTCCTGTGCCATTCAGCGGTGCTTTTTGGTAATCTCAGTCTCTCACTGAACCTGCTCCTGTGGCTAGCCAGCATGTCATGGATTGGGTTGGAGGAATTATCAATTCAATTTCAATTAAATTTTATTTATATAGCGCCAAATCACAACAGCAGTCAACTCAAGGCGCTTTATATTGTACATCAGATCGTACAATAATAGATATAGAGAAAAACACAACAATCATATGACTCCCCTATGAGCAAGCACTTTGGCAACAGTGGAAAGGAAAAACTCCCTTTTAACAGGAAGGAACCTCCGGCAGAACCAGGCTCACAGAGGGGCGGGGCCATCTGCTGCGAACGGTTGGGGTGAGAGAATGAAGACAGGATAAAAAACATGCATTGGAAGAGAGACAGAGATTAATAACAGATATGATTCAATGCAGAGAGGTCTATTAACACATAGTGAGTGAGAAAGGTGACTGGAAGGGAAAAACTCAATGCATCATGGGAATCCAACATTGTCTTTATCCTGGATACCATTCACCTCTCCGACACCACCTTAAGAGAGTCCAGCTCCTTCCCCACAGCATTGCTGGCCTTGCGGCAACTGTAACAGGCTCCATGCTGGTTGGCGCATGCGCACTAATTTAAATTAGTATTATTGCAGTTTTACATTAGTAGTTTAGCACTGTGTTGATAGCCTTTAAATTACCCTGAAAATATTAGCGTGGTAGTACTTCAGTGTAACTCAGATGTTACTGTAATATTAAATAAGTATTACTGTAGTATTATGGTGGTAGTATTGTAGTTATTGCAGCCCAGTAAACTGAGTGTGTTAACTGAAACAGTAAAATGTAATTGGATGTCTGCAGAGATGCTCTTTATTTCAGGCGACGTTCAGGATAAAAATGTTGAAGGACTGACTTACACTGTCTTTGTGTCTTTGTTTAGAAGCAGAGCAACACAGATGGATCCAGTTCTCAACCCTGTCGTCACTGTGGGAAAGAGTTTCGTTGTGACCTTTGTGGAAAAACTTTCATTCGAAAAGACACCCTAAAAGAACATCAACGTAGACACACTGGAGACAAAATGAAATACTGCAAAGAATGTGGGAGAAGCTTCACCAGATTAAGGGACTTAAAAGAGCATGAACTGATTCACAGTGGGGTTAAAAAGCACCTCTGTGATCAGTGTGGGTCATCCTTCACCACTGTAAATCACCTTAAAACACACAAACGAGTCCACACAGGAGAGAAACCATACAAGTGCAGACACTGTGACAAAAGTTTCTCACAATCAGGTAGTCGTAACAAGCATGAACGTGCACACATGGAAGGAAACTTAAGCTGTGACCAGTGTGACAAGAGCTTCAGGAATCTCAGTTCATACTCCGAACACAAACGATCCCACGTTACTAATAAACTGTTTCACTGTTACCAATGTACCAAAACATTCACTTCATTATCTGCTCTGTGCAAACATCAGCGTAATCACTCAGAGCTGAAATCACTCCCATCACAGTGAATCTGAAGAGACAGAAAGGTCCTCTTCTGGTTTCAGTGTCAGACTCAAAACCCTTGAGTTCAGGCTCCACAGAGTTCAGATAGAATCTCCTGTAAAGATCTGATGAGGCAGCTATGAATGAAAATGATTCCCTAGTTCCATTTTAAGGTGTCGAAACTGTTCTACTTCAGTGTTCATGTCGAGTGGTTCGCTTTGCTTCAGCAGTTGGATGAAAAAATCTGTTTTCATGTTATCAGTGACCTCCTGACCCAGTATGAACCTTCCAGATCTCTCAGGTCATCTGGATCCGGTTTTTTATCAGTTCCCAGAATCAGAACCAGACACGGAGAAGCTTCATTCAGCTTTTATGCTCCATATATCTGGAACAAACTCCCAGAAAGCCTCAGATCAGCTGAAACACTCAGTTTATTTAAATCCAGGTTGAAGACTCACCTGTTCTCAGCTTAATTTGAATAAAACACCAAATCCACACTTTTAAGCTTAAATTTAAAAACCTACATTTTAACTACTGATGTTATCTACTGTTTTTTTTAATCAATTTTAAATCATGCTTTTTATTTGTTTTTGTTTTTTAATGTCTCTGTAAAGCACTTTGAATCACCTTGTTTATTTGTGCTATATAAATAAACTTGCCTTATCAAGTTTTTATTGAATGTATTTTGATCCATGTGTTCTGTAGATGTTATTTTGTTCACGTTGTTTGTGTTATGAAGTCTTGCAAATGTTAAATAAACATTTAAAATGTTAAACAAATAAATAGTTTGAGCTGTGATTTCACTTCCTGTTTTTCAGAGTAAGTGACAAATGGAAACATGTTTACAGTCAGAGTCAGATGAACTGTTTTCAGTGGCACAGATGGAGGTTTATCAGAGGAGGAGACTTGGCTGTTCTCCACTCACACTGAACAGGGTTCCTGCAGCTTATTAAAAATCTGACCTGAAAGTTATGAAAAATAAAATCTTTTTTATGTTGTTTTTATTTCGTTTTAGACAATAGAACAAAGAAAAAAGACACATACACAACAAACAACCAACAAAAAACTAAAGCAGTCTGAGCAAACAAACTTTCAGTAAGTCACATACTTAATCCCTCATATAACAGCTACACACACACACGTCCTATATTTGCCTTTGCATTGAACCTTTTCCTCTCTGGATACTCTTTCTCTCAGATCGCAGGGCAAGTACTGCACCACAGGTCAGATCTCCTGACAATAAACATAAGCTTATTTAATAATGTGGATCTCTCTTTTTTTTTTTTTCAGATTAAGTCCATAGTAACTATAGTAACGTTCTTTTAGCGATGGTAAATATTCTCGAATCTAAAATTTCTAAAGAGGTCTGCAATGTATTGGATTGGTTTCCACATTCTTCTGGGGTAAAAATCTTTTTTGTCAAAAAGTCCTGGAGGGAGAGCTGGTTTTCACTTCATGACGAGGAAGCGGTTCGGTGTTAATGCTTGGAGGTCATTTGTGTCCTGTGATAGCTTTGTGATGGTGCATTAATGCATGAGTCAGTATCTAAAAAGTAATCCCCTTTGAGGTGCACTACTCTGCTTGTCATGCAAGTGAACGCTACTACATACCGTTTTACAACACTGCGCCCTCTTTTCACAACAAGTGGGCCAAAATAATCTACACCAATGTTTCTGAACAGTTGTAGATCTGGAACCACTCTTTCCTCTGGCAGGTCTGCCATCTGTTGTTGGCTGGGTTTTCCTCCATTCAGTTTACTGAATAAACATTTTGCACAGCTGAAACTCCATTCAGTGTTGGAGAGGTCTTCGTGTGACAGTTTGTTCCACAATTTAGCAGCAGTCACAGCAAAGACCCGGTCTCCTCTGTGTTTTATCTGGATCCTGGGACAGCTGAGAGCATCCACAGACCTCAGTGACCTTACAGGAGTGTACCAATTTAAAAGATGAGAAAGGTTGTTTTTTCCTGCCTTGCTTGGTATTATTCTTTTTAGCTCAACCTCATGTGTCTGAATTTAGTTGTTTTTTCATTGACATACTGTATTAACACAAGATTTCTGAAATCATACAAAAGACTACCCTAGTAGTATTTTTTTTATTTTTTTGTAAAAACCACAGACATGTTCAGTAAATTATTTTATAATTTGAAATGCAAATATAAATTGTGTATTTTGAAAACTTATGCACACATTGTGTAAATATATACAATTATTTATCAAAAATGGAGCCAATACACCTGGGTTTTTTTTTTTTTGTTTGGTTGTTTGGTTGGTTGGTTTTTTTTGGTCACAACCAATGACTGTATAAAAGATGGACGACGCGACAGCGCCCCAAAAATGAAGCCAAAACGTCTCTATCGCCCCCTGGTGTCTGGCTGCGGTATAGGTCATAAACCCCGCCTCCTTTATGTCCAGGGGGTCTCCTTTTGATTCTAATTCCTACCGCAGTGATGTTAAATTGGGGTGAAATGTCATCATAGCAGCTTTGACTGACAGCTGCAGTCACGGAGAAACTTGCGTATCTCTGTCCGGGAATAGCAGCGTTTACGCTATGAAAACACGACCGAGTGTTTTAACCTGACAGCCTGAGGTGTTCTTCAGTAAACTGGACTAGCTGACAGAAGGACCCGAGGCCCCGCTGCACTTTTTCGGTAAGTTAAACGTGTTTGTAAGCTACTCCGTAACTACCGTCCTTAGCTAGCTCCTGAGACCTAGCTAGCTAAAATGAGAACTCGGCTGTCAGGGTTCGTTTAGCTAATCTGTGCAGGTGAATGAATTTACCCTGACTAAAGAAATCAAGAGAAACGCCCCGGGCTGCTCAGTCACTAATTACTGTTACAGTACTTTTATTACAAGTGTTATACTGTAAAAACAACAGGCTGCACTCTGCTTCAGCTCCTGTGCAGAGCTGAATATTAAATATGTGCAAACAACAGCATGTTTTCAGTCTCTTGCCACATCTGTAAAGACAGTAACATTTTTTTAAAAGCTTGTACTTCAGTAACGCCTCATTAATCAGGAACTATGGATTGAAATACTGAAAAAATGCAAGAGATCAGATCCTGAGTGTGTGAGGACAGAAGAATCAGCTTTATTTCAATATTGAGGGATAAAATTTATATCTGAGTTTGATGGTTCTGTTCTCTTTGTGATTACAGGAGCTGCCCTCAGATTCAGACCTCAGCACCACCCAGTGACAGCAGACAAGATCATCCAACATGTTCACATGTTAACTGCAAAATGAACTGATGAAAACAGTACAAAGGTTAAAGTACCACACATGCTGTAGTGAAAGCTGCAGCTTTATTGATAAAGTTAAAGACAAAAAAAACAAAAGGATTAATCACTCATGTAACTGTGTCACTATATATCAGCATTAACAGGACCTCAGTTTGGTGTTTCAGAGAGCTGCTGATCTCAGACCTGCACAGCTTCCGTTTTAAACACTTGATGTACTCAGCTGCATAAAGAGCATATGAGATTTTCTCTAACACAATTAAATAAAACATGATGAAGGTCAAAGGTCGTCACTTGTATGTTGAACTACAAACTTGTCATCTGGAATTCTTTCACAGTTTTTTGCAGATAGTGTGTTATTTACCATAAAGTGATTCAGAGTTATTCATACCAGAGTAACCAGAGAGGATCATATATCTTTAAATATATAACTTTCTACAGGACTGAATATATTATGTTCATGTAAAAGTCTGGAGCCTCTGGGGAGTATCCGAGTAGCTCAGGTGGCAGAGCAGGTCAGCCACTGACCAGTGGCTGAGGTCAGAGCAGGTCAGTGGTTTGATCCCAGGCTGCTCCAAGCTGCATGCCAAATATCCTTGGGCAAGATACTAACCCCATGTTTACCTACTGGTGGTGGTCAGAGGGCCCGGTGGCGCCAGTGTCCGGCAGCCTCGCCTCTGTCAGTGCTCCCCAGGGCAGCTGTGGCTACAATGTAGCAGTCATTCACACACTGGTGTGAATGACTGAATGTAGTGTAAAGCGCTTTGGGGTCCTTAGGGACTGAGTAAAGCGCTATACAAATGCAGGCCATTTACCATTTTATAAGATTACACAAACCAAAGGTCTCCATCACAGTGTTCATGAAATGCTGGGTTTATCCATGTCCTGGGGTGGGCCTACGGAGGAGTGCTGAAGATTTCCCTGTGAGGGAGCTGCTGGTGAAGATCATGAGTTCTGCTTGATCAATGCCATGAGCTTCAGTCTTCCTGTTGTTTCTTAAATGATGCCTCTTTCAGGAAAATACTAATAAAATAAAAATAAACAAAATAAATGTTCCCTTTAGAAATTTTTTTGTTCTATAAAATAGTTGTTTTCTTTTAGAATCACTCATCTTAGCAGTGGGATATAAATGAAAAGAGAAACAAATTAAGTTTGAGTGAAAATGTACATTTTTTGCACTCTCTGGTCAACTGACTCAGTGAATCAAATGACTCAAAAACCCTGATTCACTTTGGTGAGTGACTCATTAAAACTCGATTCAGTAAAAAGAATCAAATTTACCATCACTAGTGGAAACACATGGCTACTTGTGGTGTTACCTTAGACCAGACCTTCCCAAAGTGTGGGGCCCGCGTTGGTCGACCTCCACAGCATTGGTCATAACTTGCTCGTAGACATCCGCCTGTAGTTTAACTGCATGTTTTAAAGCACCCACCTCAGCACACAGCTGGTCCATTCGCCGTAGTAGACAGCACACATCCATGCTGGAGTATGTAACAGGCGGCAAATCGTCCAGGTGATGAGAGACAAATCTTGGGATATTCTCCCCACACTCATTCAGCACTTTGAGACAGAGTTTAATATTGTTGGTGTCTTTATGCTGTCCTTTATATCCAACACACTGCTGTGAGGTAGTGGGGCAGAGCTCAAACAAAACCTTCTTGGAGGCTTCAGTCCCCTCAGATTCAAATGTGTTCGTGGCCAACAACACAATTTCATCCTGACTTAAAGTTTTGATTTTTACAGCAAGGAAATTAAGTAGTTCATCCTCTACAATTACCCTTCCATTAGTTGTTTTATATATCTTTGGTTTTAATCGTGACCGTTTGAAAGCCGGAGCTACGTCTGCACCACCACCTGCTACAGCCGCCATCTTTGTCAATCAAAGACACAGCAGCTGAAAGTAACTTGATGGCAAACATCTGGACATGGCGAAATAGAAGTGATATTTGGTGATGCGTGTGCATCTTCATCCCTAACAATACTGATGATAATGATTCTTTTAGAAAAACAATCAATAAATGGGAAACATTGGATGATCGATTTTATGATGAGGTTTGATAAACATGTCTCACATACAATGACTTTCTTATCTTATTAACAGGTTATCATGAACGAACAAATTCATTTAACTAAAGAGTTAAAGCTGTCATTCAGCAGGTGAACAGCGAATGCTCTTTCATATTTCCATGTGTAATGTGATATTTTTTGGAGGTTTTTCCTGATTATAATTACTAAACTTTTGCATACAAATTTCAGACTCGGACGAAGAAGAGAGGATAGTGAGAGTAAGGATGACCACTAAGTGTAACATTGTAGTTCTAACACTAACACATAGATCAGTATGAGCTCGTTAAAAGAACTGCTTAGCTAGGTGTAATGATGTTTCACTATGTTATCTGCTAACTGTTTTGCTCAGAAGGATGAAACTCAGGGCCAGCGCCAGGAGCTTTCTGGGAAAAGATAGTGGGAGTTGCTCTCTGCCCAGCCACAGCCCGTGGGACAGAAACCTGTTGTAACTTAAAGATACAGAGAGCTGTGTGTGGGGAGGGGGTATAAAAGAGGAGCTGAGACGTCCCAAGGGCAGAGCCGGCATGACTGTGAACTGTGATGTTTGTTGGCTCTTCTGCGTGCAGTAATAAATAGCTTGACCACAGCTCTTTCTGTGTTGCAGACTTTATTTACAAAATTCAACGACATATGTAAGCGGCAATACATGAAAAACTGCAGGACGCACCATACAAGCTAGTTTACGGGCACTTTTTACAAAGATTACATTAATTAAAAGATGACCATACGCCGATGCCCAAAGCCTAACAACACAACCACTACAAAAATGTATATTAGTACCACCAGATTTTCATTTCATTACATTTAAAAGTATAGTAAAAATTCTCCTGTATGACTGGAAATGAATCCTGGGATATGGCGGGCCACGAAGGATACACCCGACCCATCCTTCAAATCTGGGGAAAAGTAGGACGCATTTGTTGCCACATTTGGAGGATGAATTTGGAAAGCCTTCATCACATCGCTGTGACATAATTGCCTACAAATACTGCATTGAAGCATCATTTCCCTGAATTTGGACACAACCCTCCTCTCCTGGAGCTCACTGTGCTCCGCCCCATTCTTCTTCATCATTGTCATTGTGGTGCATTGCCGCCACCAACCATCTGGCTTGGAGTGTGGATCAGAATTTGCTCATATCAAATAATCAAAAATGTTAAAAACCGAACCAAACAAAAAGATAATAAATTCCCCTCTTGTCCCTGCGGGTGGTTTATCCTTCAAGCTCAGGTCCTCTACCAGAGGCCTGGGGGCTTGAGGATCCTGTGCATCCTAGCTGTTCCTAGGACTGCGCTCCTTGGGCAGAGATCTCCGATGTTGTTCCTGGGATCTGCTGGAGCCAAATCTACTGATGCCACAGTAGATTTCACATTATACAAAAAGAATAACAGGGATAGGGCATTTAATTTAAACTCACATACAGTACAGACTTACACTGATCAGTATTATAATTATGTACAAATATATACAGATGCATGAAAGAATACAGCCAATCAAGCATTTGTGGTCCCTGAAAGGATCAATGATGGACCGTCAGTATACAATGGAGAAATGCTTCCAATACTGTTAGCTGTTCAGTGGGTAGAAGACGTGACCGTTACAATCAGACATTTGTTCAGACTGAAGCTCTTCATTGGACAGTTTACAGTGTAGCCACTCAGAAAGTAGAGCAGATGTACTAACAGAGATTCAGCAAACACTTTACAAAATACACATGATGGGACTTATAGTTGGCTTTTTATGGATTCCAGCTCACTATGGAGTAGGAGCAAATTAAACGACAGAGAGAGCTGCGAAGAAAGCCACAATACATGGGGTAGTTGACCTGGCTATTAACTTCTGTCAGACAGAAACAAAGAGTATCATAAGGCAAGAAATGAAGAACAGATGGCAAAAACAGTGGGAGTAAGAAAGGAGGGGACTGTCATATACTGGGTTGCCTGTGTTGAGCGGGTGGGCATTGCGGTTTTATGCCACCCTGACATGCTTTGCGGCAGGGCTGTCTGTGAGCAGTTCTACTCCTAGCTGCTGCAACCTTTGTTGCGCTGTTATAACCCATGCCAGATATACGTTCAATAAAGCAGCATCATAAGAAAACTACCGAGTGGTTATTCTACAGGGACGATGGTTGTACATGATTCAGAGGAGAGGAGGAGAAATGAGAAGCACAAGAAGGAGAGGAAGAGAGAGGAGGTGATCATATCTAGAATAAGATTTGGAGATACTGGTTTGAACTCTACACTATTCATGAAAGGGAAATATATTACAAGGAAATGTGATTCCTGTGGAAAAGAGGAAGCTATAGAACATGTTATATTACACGGATCCAAAACCTCAGTAACATAAAAATAAAACTGGATCTTATTGATTTACTGCAAAAAGACTCAAGAATTGAAAGTTATCAGGCCTTATTCCAGTTCTGAAAAGAGAGTAAATTATTTGGGAGGATTTGAGAAAGGGAGACATTTATATAGGGTGCAAAACACAATAGAAGCTAAGAGGAGTAGCGGATTAAAGAGACAAGAGGAGGTTGTTATCAGTAGAATACGAACGGGCCACTGCTTTTTAAATGGTACTCTTTTTAGGATAGGTAAACATCTGACTGGGTTGTGTGATGGGTGCACTGATATGGAGACGGTTGAGCATGTACTCCTTAGTTGTAGGAAGTAGAGCAGGGCGATATGACCAAAAATATTTATCACGATATACATTCGAAAATTTGCGATAACAATATAACTGACGATATAATTGACACTAGACAAAATACTTTACAACTCTACAACTTTATTCGTGCGAAAAAAAACAAAATTAAGGTATTTTCACTTAAACAAGCAGCTGTTTTTTATGTGCATTAAAGTTATATAAAAATGTAACAGTGCAAATGCAAAATCCTTGCTGACAGTTTAACCAAAAGGCATTTCCAGTGGAAATTGGTCGACATATCCTCAACATAACCATGTATAATATCCACAAAACTTAAAAAGAGGTTACACACACACAATAGGGTAATATTATGTTGAGGCACAATATGTATCACTCCGCGAGGCTTCTGCCTACGATAATGCTCCGACAATCCATCAAGCGGTGCAGATTCGTAGCTTAGTAAAGTCGTACTAAAACATTTGACAGATTTTCGAGCGCCGTGTACCACATAAAATCGTTTCGAGGTCAGTAAACACAACCAGAATTCATACATAAGGCACACGGGATTATAAGGGGCACTGTCGATTTTCAGAAAAATCAAAGGATTGATTTTAAGTGTGCCGTATTATCCAAAAAACACGGTAATGACGACGGCCCGCTAGCATGCGCTACCAAAAATAGTGCTTTGTTGTGTATCTGACGGACGAAAGCTAAACCAGTTCCACACCACTGAAGTTGCAGCATTTTTACAAACCAATTCTGGTTCATCTGTTTCATTCACCTATCCGCTTTCGCCCTTCTCATTCTCCGTCGCCGCCATGCTTTTTCCGCTTTTTGTGCGTATGAAAACAAAGGCACTGCACATGCGCGTTTTACCCATATTCTATCGCGATACTTCATTTTCTTATCGTTGCCCGACATTATACCGGTATTACCGTGAACGGTATGATATGCCCCAGCCCTAGTAGGAAGTATGCAAGTCACAGGAGGGTGATGTGGGGTGAAATGAGTGGTGGAAGGGAACTTATGTTTGAACAAGTGGTTAATGAGTTAAGTCACGGTGAAGGGAAAGTGGTGGTTTTTCGTTTTTTGAGAAATACTGGTCTCATCAAGAGGATCTGAGGATTCAGGAGTGACGGACGATTAACAGCCAGGAGATGGCAGTAATGCAACAGTTTTAGATGCAAGCTGCCGTTAAACTTGACTGAAGAAGAAGAAGGGAGGATTTGAGTGTCGACGTTCCAGTTTACACTCCACACCAGTTGGTGGCGGTAATGCACCATTTTGTTGTTTGCCAACAATATAAAGAAGAAGATGCGCGTTCCGGGATGACAGACGGAGCTACATTTTCATCCAAAGCGAGTGAAATAGTGAATTTGGATGATAAAACAAGCTAAACCAACGTTTGGATCGATATCTGCATCGATCTGCCCACCCTTGTCTCCTGGATCGTAGCTGAGATCAGCGTGAACCACGTGGGTCTCTGCTCCCTGATCTGTTTCCTGTGTTTGGAAAGAGTTCCAGCTTGATCACGGAGTTTCTCTCGGTTTGTGGGCTCATCTAAAGGTAAGCACCGAGCTAACTTTACTGTGAGTTCAGTTCATGTTGAGTTTAGCTCCTGAATGAGGTCTTCTGCTGCTCTCCTCGGTGTCTGTTCACAGTTTATTGTGAACACGTTGAGAGAAGAGTGAGAGAGTGTTTGGAGAAAAACACCAACTAATCATTAGCTCAGCATGCTGGGAGAAGTTGAGCGTTTGCTGGCAGAAAGTTGGAGCAGAAAAGTCTTTTCATTGTCCCTGCAGCTGTTTTTCTGCCTGCACCAAACCTCTACAGCCTCATTTCTATTTGAAGTGATAACAGGAAATGGATGAGAGCGATCTGCTGCAGTATCAGGGTCACAATAAACTTTATTGTCCAGCTGCTGTGGATGAACTCATGAGAGGAAGTGAACTCCTACAAAGTCTCATTTTAATGAGTCTGGCTGCTGTAAAGTGATGCACAGGAAGATGTTAACAAAAACTAATGAAACAGAGATGAAAGTAAACAGTGTTCATATTTGAAAGCACAGAGAATAAAAATATATTGTGCTGGTTAATGTGCAGCTCTTGGTGATTTGGGAGAATCATGTTTTTAATCATGTTGTGGATTGAATGTTGGGTTTTATTTTATTTTATGTACAGAAGTTTTTCCCACCTGTGATCGTTCAGATTGATTTGTTGGGTTGACTTGAATCATGTGAAGGTTTAAAGCTGCACTTCCCCCAAAAAGAATAAAGTATAATCGTGAAGAATGTAATAATGTCTTCCATGTGTCAAACACAGCTGCAGTTAAAGCCAGGAAGGAAAGCACTGAAACCACTGATCAAAGCTGATTAATCAAAATCTCATATCCCAATATAAGAATTCTATCGTCCCAATAACGATATAAATCGCAAAAATGTAACATTTTCTGTAAATTCTGTGAATCTCGGGATTGCGGGAAGTGTTTCCAGCTGGGCGTCGTGTACCTGGAGTTGAGTGTTTTAACCGATGCATGAAACTATACATTTTTGGCGTTTTCTTTGTGAGTATTTATTACACGGCGTGCTGCGGGGAAAAGCCTGTTCTAACGTTTGAGTCTAAGGTTTATTTTTTAACACCTGGCGGCTCTTTTTTACTTCAAATCCGTAAATAATCTGCTCTTTCACGTGATTCAATTTATTTTGAAAAGTCTCAACAGGATCTTGAGCTTTATTGTGAAAGGTTTATGTGGAACATAAACAAGCGGGCACGCGATGCTGTTACCGTCGTTGTTGCTAACGACAACGCACAAAAACAGGCACTTGTCCGTCCGTAGTGTGGTTATATTAAATATAAGAGACAGAGAGAACTTTAAGAAATTAATATAGCCATTACAGTGACCGTCAAAACGATGAAAAAAATATTGCCGTAAACAGTTTATTTTGCGACACCACGAAACAAACGATAGCGTAAAATGAAACGATAGACGTTTTTATATCGTCATCCGATATATATCGTTATATCGAACAGCCTTCAGTGTGTTAGGTTTATATTGTTGATTGTCATTTATGCTTAGAAATATTTACTCATGTATGGGGTGGCTGTAGCTCAGGAGGTAGAGCTGGTCACCTACTGATTGGAAGGTTGGTGGTTCAATTCCTGGCTCCTCCAGTCTGCATGTGAAAAAGTGCTTGTGAGAATGGGTGTGATTGGGTGAATGAGGCATGTTGTATAGAGCGCTTTGAGTACTCTGTGAGAGTAGAAAAGGACTATATAAGAATCAGTCCATTTACCACATATGCTTAGCTTTATAATCAATTGCATAATGATAGAGGTCTGATCCTTAGCAGTCTGCAAAGACTCTGTGTGCCTCTCAGAGCACTCTGGCATACACACACATCCTAAGGTCATGAGAGAGGTCGTACCTGCTCTTACTGATTTATAGTATATCCTGCACTAGACTTTTTAAGTATAAGTGCATTTTGTTTAGGTGGACAGCTGGACTCCTGGTAACAGCAGGTCTGGGGAGTCTTCACAGGGTCACATTTTGACGTCTTGCTTTTGCTGTCGTAGTGGAATTGTCTTGTGCCAGCGGTGGGTCTGTGCCAGCCAAACACAACACAGTGGTGCTAGTTTCAGTCATTATGTAAATGTACTGTTTATAAGATTGGGGAAACCTGCAGTCAGCTGAGACTGAATTGATTCAGTAAAGGGACTCGATGTTATAATCCCTGATAATGCATTGCTTCAAATGGAGAATATCTTGAGGGATGGCTGTTATGAGGAAAGGCAGCCCAGAAACTACCAGCGGCACACATCATTGTGTGCCTCAACTTTTGGTCTTTTACCCAAGCTAATCTGCCATTTTTTTCTTCCTTGGCTTGGTTTAGGGGTTAGAGATCTGATCTAAATTATCATATTAAATTTGGGACACATCGTCAGCAGTGAACCTTGGATTCATCTGGTGTTTCGGCCATTATCACTAGACACCCTCATGCAAGGAGACCCTGCCAGGGTTGATCAGGCCCTGGAGTGTCAGTGGTTTATGTTAAATTGTTATTTCTCTTCTGCTTTCTTCTGTTTAATTTTCTGCTGTTTATTTTCTTCCATCTGCTAACTGCAACTGAGAAATAATACTTACCTCTTTAACATTTATGGAGCGTCACTTCTTCAACGGAATATGAAAGGTAATAGAGGGAAGTAAGACAAAAGGGACAAGATAGGAGAGAACAGAGGGGGGCCCTTCGGATTGGGCTGTACCTCCCAGAAGAAGAGCAGAGAGGGGAAGAGCGGAGCATTTTTCTTTTCTTTCATTCCTTCTTTTGGTGTCACTACTGTTAAAACCTCCCAATTCTTTTAATCTTTGGGCTGAAGGAAGGACAATACTCGGTGTATAAATGCTCAATCAACAATTACTTTATTTCCATACAATTCAACACTTTATGAGCATAAACCATCCAAATGGGGAGACATGCATGAAGAGGGTCACAGCAAATCTCAAAATGGTGGAGGGTTACTCAACCTCTTATAGCCTCTAGTGGCCCCCACCTAGTCGTAAAAATCTAAACCTTCACATGTTTTCGAATTCCTAGCTAGCCTGACTTATGGCCTTGGCTCCCTGTCTTTCTGCTCTCTGTAAAGGTGGGTGTATGGAATGTGGTCTGTCTCTTCTATTATCAGCACAAGGCCCTCTGCACCCAACATTCTCTTCATGGTTCAGCAGTTTGAAATGTCAAGAAACAGTGTTACACATTCAGCAGTGTCAAGTAATACAGGTCAATCCAATAGATCTAATGATTTTCACACTCTTTTAAGTCAGAAGTATAATGCAAACTAAAACTACATACTGATCACACACTCTATACTAAGGGGTATAATATGACCTACAACAATATCATAATTCAACTACTTTGATTACAGATATAAGGTAACATATGATAGCATAATAATCTCACACTACCATGAGGTTAACTGCACAGTCCCCAGGAGGTCCTGAGACAGCCCTGTCAGTCAACCAGCAAAATTTCTAATCATGTTTTACCCTTTTGATACCCCCTGTTAAGGCAGGCCCACCATGGGTTGATCAATCCTGGGTGTGTGTCTCGCAGTTAACTGACTGCCTTAGCTGCAGGAGGAGCTGTTCAGGCTGTTGGCTGGGTGTGAATTGTTGATGGAGTCTTTAAACTTGTAGTTGCTGTTTTCCAGACTGAAGCAGAGTCGTTAGCTGAAAACTGGTTTTAGAGGTTCATTCAGGACACCTTCTCAGGCTCTTACAGCCTTACCTGTATCATAACAAAGTATATAAACCCCAATCCACCTTTAACATGGTCCTTCTGCCAAACCTTCAAATATGACTTTCTGGCCCTGTCATAGTAAAGGGCTGCTTAGAATATTAGAGCCAATGTCACAAAGTTCCTCCTGAAGTATAAGTGAGTGAGAGAGTTACCTCACTTTGCAGTGCAACACGTCTCACAAGATTTCTACAAGCAATCAGAGTGAAATTTGTACTTTGTGTTGTCAGATGAACATATGAGACACTTTGACTCTTCAGTGCAGTGTGGAGCCTAACAAAGATCTGTTTTGTGTCCCAGCTGATCAGCAGGAGGAGAAGAGTCTGACGGAGCAGCAGAGGAACATTTTCAGCCATCTGGACTCAGCTGAGTCACTACAGAGGAAACAATGAGCTCAACACAGAAGGTGAGGAAAATATCACAGTTTCACCAAATAATCAGTCACGTCTAAAACTCTCATACTCCCAACCTGTTATATGACTGTGTTGCATATTATTATATACTATGTATTTTTAAATTATGTTTACAAACATTAAGAAGTCATACACAAAGAGAGACCTCACCATCGCACATGTTTAAATAAGGATATTCATCAAAATGATTGATAATCAAATAGACAAAACATTTTTCATCACCCCAAAAGTACACGTTCAAAGCACCACAACAGCAGCCCGATATCAGACAGAACTGTCACATGATATTAAACAGAAGCTGTCAGCTGAGCTTTTATTGTGCGATCTATTGTACAATATAAAGCGCCTTGAGGCGACTTTTGTTGTGATTTGGCGCTATATAAATAAAATTGAATTGAATTGAATAGAGTGGGCAATTATAATGAAGCTCTTTATTATAATTTGTAGATTCAAGCTGTTCTTCATATTTTTAACCAGCAGATGTCACCAAAGAGTACTGTGTTGAAAAGCTTTGAGTAATGAACCCTTTTCAATACAAGCTTCAGTGTTTCAGAAAGCTTCATTTGGCCATCACTGATATAAATAATATAATAAAAATAATAATAATGGATTGCATTTATATAGCGCTTTTCGGGGCCCTCAAAGCGGTGTACAATTCCACTTTTCATTCATTCTCACATTCATACACTGGTGGAGGCAAGCTACGGTTGTAGCCACAGCTGCCCTGGGGCAGACTGACAGAAGCGAGGCTGCCATATCGGGCCATCGGCCATTACCAGTAAGTGGTAGGTGAAGTGTCTTGCCCAAGGAGACAACGACCGAGATTGTCCGAGCCGGGGCTCGAACCGGCAACCTTCCGGTTACAAGACGAACTGCCAACTCTTTGAGCCACGATCGCCCCACTATTATACCAATTATCAGGGGAGGGAAAAGTGCATTTTTGAATACAAGTTTCAGTGTTTCAGAAAGCTTCATTTAGCCATGACTGATATAAATAATATTATAGAAATTATCAGAGGAGGCATAAGTACATTTACTCTATACGTAAGTAGAAGTACAGATACTCTATTGATGACTCTGCAATAGTCGGCCTCATCACTGATGGGGACGACAAGGAGTACAGAGAACTGACCCATGGTTTTGTGGACTGGTGCCAGCAGAACTACCTCCAGATCAACACCAGTAAAACCAAGGAGCTGGTGGTAGACTTCCGCAGGCACAAACATCCCCCACTGCAACCACTAAACATTCAAGGTATGGACATTGAGACTGTGGACAGCTACCTTGGTGTTCATCTGAACAATAAACTGGACTGGACTCATAATTCAGACGCCCTCTACAGGAAAGGGCAGAGCAGGCTGTACCTGCTGCAGAGACTCAGGTCTTTTGAAGTGAAGGGCCCACTCCTGAAACCTTCTATGACTCTGTGGTGGCCTCAGCCATCTTTTACGGTGTGGTCTGCTGGGGCAGCAGCATCTCTGTCGGGGACCAGAAGACACTGAACAGGCCGATCAGAAGGGCCAGCTCTGTTCTAGGATGCCCTCTGGACCCAGTAGTGGTGGTGAGTGACAGGAGAATGGTGGCTAAGCTATCATCCCTGTTGGACAACATCTCCCACCCCATGCAGGAGACTCTTGACAGCACTGAGCAGCTCCTTCAGTGGCTGCGGCACCTACGATGTGGGATGGAGAGATTTCGCAGGTCTTTCCTCCTCACTGCTGTCAGGCTCCACAACAAAGACTTTAACTGACCGAGCACACACAAACCCACACATGTGCAATAGCAATAACACTAAGTGCAATACTCTTTCTGGCATCGTTGTATTATACTCAATTGTATATAGCATTTGTATTCTATTTTATTCTATTGTATATAGTATTTTCTTTTATTCTATTCTATTGTGTACAGTTGTGTAAAGTATCTTATCCTTATCTTATTCCAATGTTTTTCTATTTTTTGGTATTTAACTTTGCACTGTCCACTTTCTGCTGTAACAGAACAAATTTCCCAGGTGTTGGACTACTAAAGGTTATCTTATCTTAGTGTTAAAAAAATACTTAAAAAAAAAGTTGAAATTCTGATTTAACTTCTTTACTCAAGCTAAAATAAAAGGAGTACGGGCTCTGAAATGTAATCAGAGTAAGAAAGTAAAAGTAGCTCCTTGAAG
>NC_086235.1:6960000-6982500 GCF_036321145.2 Pelmatolapia mariae | reverse complement strand
GGGTCATCTTTCACCACTGTAAGTCACCTTAAAACACACAAACGAGTCCACACAGGAGAGAAACCATACAAGTGCAGACACTGTGACAAAAGCTTCACAGTTTCAGGTAATCGTAACAAGCATGAACGTACACACATGGAAGGAAACTACAGCTGTGACCAGTGTGACAAGAGCTTCAGGAATCTCAGTTCATACTCCAAACACAAACGATCCCACGTTACTAATAAATTGTTTCACTGTTACCAATGTGCCAAAACATTCACTAAATTATCTGCTCTGTGCAAACATCAGCGTGATCACTCAGGGCTGAAATCACTCCCATCACAGTGAATCTGAAGAGACAGAAACCAGACACTGAGGTTGGTGGTAGACTAACCTCCATCTGCTGCTGCCCCAACCAGATCCTCTGGTTTCAGTGTCAGAGTTAAAACCCTTGAGATCAGGCTCCACAGAGTTCAGATGGACTCTCCTGTAAAGATCTGATGAGCAATGTTCCCTCTAATTTTTCATGTGTCTGAGCGAACACACAAACTCCCTGAGCGATCCCTTGGACCACTGTGAGCAACATCAGACGTGTGCACTGTGGTCACGCCAGCATCGAATCCATCCAAGTTACATGGTTTATTAAAATAATCAAATTACAGCATTTATGTTAGACTACTTTTAATTAACTACTTTAGCCCACTTACAATGAAAATTAAAAAAAATCTTGTTCATGACCTGTGTAGTATGTTAACACTATTGGAAGTAAAAATAACTTGAACTCCAATTTTGAAAACAAAACTTTTGTTTTTCTTTTTTTTTTTTTTTTAAATAAAGCTCTGACTTCTATTATCACTATGAGTCTGTGGTCTGGGAGAGAGTCCTGTAACTCTCTGTCTGCAAAATACAGTAAATAATGACCAATGTTGGGCAATTAATTATATAGTTCTTCAAAAAAGCAACTGAGTTATGCAAACAAAGTTTTTTGCAGCCATTTACCTAAAATGCAGCCAAGGCGTTTTTTAAAAATGAACATTTCTAACTATTTACAGAACAATCAGGTGTTCTGCATCAAATCACTCACATCTCAAATCACCGCCGTCACTCCTAAAACTTCCCCCTTCCTAAACAACTAAGTGCGATGTTGCCATGTCATTTTTTGTTTGGTCGACATGGTACATTCTTTGACCAATAGGAAAGGGTGTTTTGGTTTCGTCTTTGCTCACAGGCGGAGAGTGCTTTCGAGTGTTTTCCTTATAAAATGCAGTTTTTACCGTTTCTTCCCGCAGTAAATATAAACAACGATAGTATTCAGGAAGAAAACCAAACATTGCAGATATTTTTATCATAACTCTGGTTTTATGTGGCCTATCAACACAATTTAAAAACTGGTATAAAGTCCACACTTTTTGCGTCAATTGTTCCGTCTGTCCTGCTCACATCTCCAATGGTTGTACACGTTGTCATAAACGTGGCTTCACTCCACATCAGTCACGCCGCTTTGCTAGCTAAAACACCGGTGTCGGCGCATAAGGACGCTGTCATAGCCTGTCAACCACGTTGATTGGCTGCGTATATGCGAATGTGAATCGCATTATTGGCTGGACTATGGGATAAGGTGGCATCGTTCTAATCCCATACGGGAGCAGCCAGTCACTTACTGACTCACACTGCAAACAGAATTGTTAAAGTTTTAATTTTAATTTCAATTCAGGTTAGATTTTTTTTTCTGTGCGCAGAGACCGTGCCAGCAGCTTAGAGGGAACATTGCTGATGAGGCAACTATGAATGAAAATGGTTCCCTAGTTCCATTTTAAGGTGTCGAAACTAAACTGTTCTACTTCAGTGTTCATGTCGAGTGGTTTGCTTTGCTGCAGCAGTTGGATGAAAAAAAATCTGTTTTCATGTTATCAAGTTTTTATTGACTGTATTTTGATCCATGTGTTCTGAAGATGTTATTTTGTTCACTTTGTTTGTGTTATGAAGTCTTGCAAATGTTAAATAAACATTTAAAATGTTAAACAAAGAAATAGTTTGAGCTGTGATTTCATTTCCTGTATTTCAGAGTAAAGACTGAAGTGACAAATGGAAACATGTTTACAGTCAGAGTCAGATGAACTGTTTTCAGTGGCACAGATGGAGGTTTATCAGAGGAGGAGCCTTGGCTGTTCTCCCCTCACACTGAACAGGGTTCCTGCAGCTTATTAAAAATCTGACCTGAAAGTTATGAAAAATAAGATCTTTAAAATCTTTTTTGTTGTTGTTTTAATTTAGTTTTAGACAATAGAACAAAGAAAAAAGACTCTGCACACACACACACACACACACACACACACACACACACACACACACACACACACACCAACCAAACAACCAACAAAAAACTAAAGCAGTCTGAGCAAACAAACTTTCAGTAAGTCACATACTTAATCCCTCATATACCAGCTACACACACGTCCTATCTTTGCCTTTGCATTGAACCTTTTCCTCTCAGGATTCTCTCTCTCTCTGATCGCAGGGCAAGTACTGCACCACAGGTCGCCATATGTCCATGAAATCATCATCATTGTCATTTAATTTCGTACTGAGCCTTTCAGATGGCAGAATCTTAAAAATTTCTTTGCAACACTGAGTTACAGTAGGGGGTCTGCTCCTTAATCCAGTTCAATAACACAAATCTGACATTAAACATAAGCTTATTTAATAACGTGGATCTCTTTTTGTCCAGATTTTTATTCAGAGGCAGCAACCGTGGTAATAATTAACCTGGATCTTTACAGATCTTATAATTTAGTATCAAGTTCATTTCTTTGTTTATGCAGAGCCAGAATTTAGACATTTTTGGACAATCCCATAAAGATGCAGTCTGCTGTTTTATATTTGAGACAAAAGGTTGAAAGACAAAAAACAATTTTTCCTTTTTATCCATTTCTGTCGTTCTTTTAGCGATGGTAAATATTCTTGAATCTAAAATTTCTATAGAAGTCTGAAATGTATTGGATTGGTTTCTTCTGGGGTAAAAATCTTTTTTGTGAAAAAGTCCTGGAGGGAGAGCTGGTTTTCACTTCATAACGAGGAAGCGCTTGGGTGTTAATACTTGGAGGTCATTTGTGTCCTGTGATAGCTTTGTGATGGTGCATTAATGCATGAGTCAGTATCTAAAAAGTAATCCCCTTTGAGGTGCACGACTCTGCTTGTCATGAGCCGCCCTTTATGTGAAGGGACAGTTTGTTCCACAGTTTAGCAGCAGTCACAGCAAAGGCCCGGTCTCCTCTGTGTTTAATCTGGATCCTGGGACAGCTGAGAGCATCCACACACCTCAGTGACCTTACAGGAGTGTACCATTTTAAAAGATCAGAAAGGTTTTTTTTTTCCTGCCTTGCTTGGTATTATTGTTTTTAGTTCAACCTCACATGTCTAAATGTAGTTGTTGTTGTATTAACGCAACTAATCTGAAATAACACAAAAAAACATAAAACCTAGCAGTATTTTTTTACTGTAAAAACCACAGACATGTTCAGTAAATTATTTTATAATTTGAAATGCAAATATAAATTGTGCATTTTGAAAACGTATGCACAGACTTTGTAAAAATATACAACATCCACATCCAGCACGGCCTGCACGTCGTCCACGTAACGAACCATCTGCCGTGTTTTGCCACTGCCCATTGAAGCTGTTATGTAGCAGCCCGCCAGAGCTGCCACGCCACCGCCACCGGACCCGTGGCAGGAGATACAGGTGCAGTAGCCGGAATATTGCTAGGAGCAATGATCCAAAGGGTTGAACCTCCAGACTGAGACTGGGTGCTGATCAGAAATCTTCAGAGAACCAGCGGGAAGCAGGGACCAGTCCATTTACAGCTGACAGCCCAGACAGCGGTCAAGGTCCCGAATCGTGTCGTTTGGGGTCCTGTTGCTAATCACAAGAAGATTCTAGAGCCACAGGATTATGTTTTGTTTTCCCCACTGGCATCACTGATGTGGGGACAGTAAATGATAACAGTAAACTGTATAGATAAAAAAAAAAATACAGATCTATCACTCTGCTTTAAGAAAAGAAAATACATCAGAAGTGTTTGATGTATGGTGGCTGTTAGGGTGGGAAAATTATTTGATTTTTATTAAAATCATTACATAAAGCTGTTTTGTTATATACACAATGCAAATGTGCTCATAACTGAGTCGGCGCTCCGTATTTTGAGAGTTAAGAGCTTCATTCAGAGTTACTGTCTGTATTGATATATTGCAGGATGACGTAGGGTGCAGAGGGTTTTTTGCAGCATGCTTACACATACACATGATAATGGGTAGAGTAGACTCAGGGTCAGGCAGTCTGAACAAAATGTCCTGAACTAGCAGTAGGATAATATTAAATAATCAAAGCTAGAAGAGAGATGTTTTTCTTTTCTGTCTCTCACAGAGGAGGGGCAGACACGAGACAAGGTCAGGACGTGGACAGAAGAGGATTTGCAGCTGTGTGGAAACACATGGCTAGTTGTGGTGTTACCTTAGACCAGGGGTCGGCAACCTTTCTGATGATGAGTGCCATCTAAAATTTCCTCAGAGGTCAATGTGCCATATGATTGCATTAGCAATTAATTTAATAACGCTCTGTATTAACAGTTACACACTATATAGAACAACTTAGACCATTATATTTGTTTGCAGATGTTGGCAGCTATCAGCGAGTAGTTATCAGCTATTTTGAAACAAAAAAAAAAACACATTTTATCCATAACAGCAATCAAATTGTACAACAGAAAATGCAAATGCTATTTATGGTCTCCTCACAACAATGATAAGAAAAATAAACTGGGCCAATATGGCATGTTTGTTAATACAGAGACACACATGTTAATGTTATCTCTGGTCTCCCACTCAGAGACACAGGTCTCCCAGTGTCCAGCATTCAGACGGCTAACTGAGAACACTCTTTATGTGAGAGAAAATATGCTCACACAGATATGTAGAGCCAAATACTGTCAATAAGGCCTCTGCAATGTTCTGAAGACAGTGAAACTTGTCAGGTAGTGATGTCCAGCAGGTGAAAACGCAAGCTCCATGAACACGCACAGTTGTGGATTCCAGCTGCGTTCGTAGTTCTGCAAACTTTGACCCCCACAGAGTCGAGCTTTTCATTTCAATCAGCTGCATTTCGATGTCCTCTGTGTTCAGGCAGTTAATGCGAGACAAACCCAGCTGCTCATTAAAGCTTTGTGGTTTGATCAGAAAAGAAAACATTGGTCCATACACCTGAAAGTTCCGAAAACGCATTGTGAATTCTGTCTCGAGTCTACGGATGTATCCGTGTATTTCCGTGGTGATGATGCTGCACTGAGCTGAAAGCTCCTGAAGCATTTGAAGTGTCTGAATGTGGAAATTTCAACATCGACGAATAAAACTGCCAGCTAGCAACGTCCCTCTCACCGGTTGGCTAAGTTATTTTTAGCCAATTACAAGTTGAATAAGTTGGGGTTGTTAGCTAAGATACCGTCATTAAGAAGCGCCACAACTAATGTATCTATGCGAACTTGAGGAAAAGCCATAAAGCCTTTGAATGAAAACAAACGCTCTTGTGACAGTGATGTACACTGTCTTGTTGGTATATGCATGATTTCTATACATTTTACGTCAGATAAAAACTTTGCTTGTAAGATAATTATTTATTAAAGCGAGACATTTTAAATGAGAATAAGAAAGAAAAGTATTTCTTTGTGCCCCTCTTACAAAGCTGTTACCAGCTGTCAGCTACTTAGAAAAGGATCCTGGTGTTATTTGTCTCTCAGAAACAGTTCATAACTTCCCCTCAACTCATTCATGTCACCTTAAGGGTAAACCTGTTTCTCCATCACCTGTTCAGCTCTGATGATTCAGTAAGGACATCTCCTGGTTTCATCTTCATGTTTCCCTCTCACCAGATATACAAACCGATATCATGACCAGCAGCTTTTACAGCTGTGGCTCCAGCAAACATCAGCTGAAATTAATGTTAAATAAATTCTAACAACAGCTGATCAAGCTTAAACGTGCTTCAACTCAGACTTCCGGTCGAACTGACGCACGCCGTGCTTCTTGAGCCAATTTTGAACTAGTTTTTTCATAGTTTTCGGTGCTTTTGCTTGCTGTTAATTTTGAACCAGAACCAGTGAGTACCACGTGAGTACAAACCTCGGTGAACACTGCTTAATTTAAATCATCACGTCAACTGAGGAAGGCAACAATATTAAGAAGTCGCTGGAGTTTATGACAGAGGAGATTTCTGTTGTCAAACTGCAGCAGAAAGCCATCCTGGACCTGGTCGAGGAAGTTAAGGCTCTCCGCATACAGAACGCAGAGAAGGATCAGTGGCTGGCGTACCTGGAGAACAGAGTGGCGGATTTGGAGCAGTACACCCGGATGAACGATGTCATCATCACGGGGCTTCGCATCAAACCCCGGTCATACGCCCGGGCGGTCGCAGCTGACAATGTAGGAGGGCCAGGAGAGGAAGATGTCCATGGAGCTTCAAGTGGTTACCTTTCTACGGTCCAAAGGTGTGGAAGCAGTGGCGTGTCTAGAGAATTTTTGTTGGGGGGGCCGGGTAGGGGCACAGATTTGGAGAAGGGTGGCAGATGTAATTGGCAGATAATGTTAAAAAAAACAACAACCGTTAACCATAATTCAATAACCCTATAAACCTAATAACCGAATGCGCTTTTGACTCTTATTAGAATGAGGTTTTAACCACTACGGTGCAAAGTTTTTAGATATTGCGTTGATGAAGTACAAGAGATACAATCAGTGCTCTGTCAGTGTTTACTCAGCATTCAAGGACAGCAATATTTGCATAGTATTTTTACTGACATATAGTGCACATATGTTTTGGGCAAAAAGATTTTTGAATATTAAAATGCGAACATTTTTAACATACAATTGGCAAATTAGCCAATGCAAAACTCTATCTGCCTATTAAAAAAAGAAGATAATCTTATTACAAACTGGTGTTTGATTTTGAAACAGAAAAAAGGAGGGAAACAAATGAAAAGACTAACATTTGAATGAAACCTGAAAGCAAGTAAATACTTTCTATGCTGCCTCATGGTAAACTTTGGTAATACTGATGTATAAAGAACAACACTGGCTGATGATGAAACACAGTCAGCTGGCATGGTGACACTGCCAGTATTAACATGCAGGGCTGGACTGGGACAAAAAATCGGGCATTTTGACCAGAGACCGGCCCCCCAGGTATTAAAGCCATAAAGCCTTTGAATGAAAACAGACGCTGTTGTGACAGTGATGTACAGTCTTGTTGGTATATGTGTGATTTCTATACATTTTACGTCAGATAAAAACTTTTTTTGCAAGATTCAGACAATTATTTAATAAAAGCGAGATATTTTAAATGAGAATAAGTAAGAAAAGTATTTCTTTGTGCCCCCCTTTCCCTGTTAATGTCCTACCTGGCATACTAGAGCCGCCCTTGCACAGTTACCAGCTGTCAGCTACTTAGAAAAGGATCCTGGTGTTATTTGTCTGTCAGAAACAGTTCATAACTTCAACTCATCCATGTCACCTAAAAGGTAAACCTGTTTCTCCATCACCTGTTCAGCTCTGATGATTCAGTAAGGACATCTTCTGGTTTCATCTTCATGTTTCCCTCTCACCACATATACAAACCGACATCATGACCAGCAGCTTTACAGCTGTGGCTCCAGCAAGCATCAGCTGATACTAGAAAGTAATATTAAATAAATTCTAACAACAGCTGATCAAGCTTAAACGTGCTGCTGTTGTTTAGCGCGACATCCGCTGGTTTCCTCTTTCTGGCGCAAAGTGGGCGATAAACAAACAAGAGAGAAAAGCCGATCAGCTGATCATTGATCAGTTTCATGATTGAAGTAGCAACAGGAGAGAGAGGGGGAGAGAATGAGAGCAGAAGAGGCAGCTGTGCAGCAAAGACAGAATAAATCCAGCTTTGTGTCTTTATTTCATTCTAGCTTAAGTCAAACAGTGCCTCTCTCTCAGCTCAATACGAAACGCATAATATTTTCTCTGAATGAGGGACCATTCCATTTTTTAGGAGCCATTGGCAACTCTACTAACTAACCTTATGAATAAAATAAAGTCCACTATCAGTAACATCATAGCAACCACCCAGCTGTATAGAAACTCTGTCATGCTAGCTAGTACGCAGTATGAGTTATTGTAACTGACTGTAAAAAGTCAGCACAACGAAAATAAACTCCACCTAAACTTGGTTTATATCTGACCCAGATAGACTGCAGGTCATAAATCCTTACCTGAAGTTCAGTTCACCTGACACTCGGACCAGCGGCCGCCTCGGGTCTCTCCTCCTGCCTCCCCTTTCCCTCATCCACCTGCTGGCCTCTGTGGAAGCTCCGCCACAGCCACCACCAAACAACTGACTTATTTTTACACATCGGCCAGCATCTGGCCAATCTACCACCTTTCATTGTTCATGCCGTTACAATTTTTTTTTTTAAAAAAAAGTCATCAGCCCACCGGGTAAATGCCTGGTATGCCCGATGGCCAGTCTAGCTATGTTAACCTGTTAATCTTTCTCCGAAAAATTGTTTTCTGCGGTGCCTCTTTCTTGCTTGGCTCTCCTACCTTTGCTAACATGACGCTCATAGCGCAGAAGCCGATGCTGCATTCACGTACATTCGGATATCTGAGCTTCACTGTGAAAACATAATCGTACATTTCATATTTCATTGAATTTTATTGTTTTAGCTTCGGGGTGGCACCTGGGGTGGCCAGTCTGGTTGTGGGGGTGGCCTGTGCCCCCCCAGGCCACCCCGCTGGACACGCCACAGTGTGGAAGTGAATTATAACAACCATGAGGTTTGCCACCCTCTAAACCGAAAAAATGACAGTGACAAACCAGCCATCATTGTGAGATTTGCTAACAGAAAACACAAAACAGCACTGTTAAAACAAGGAAAGAAACTGAAAGGAGCCGATGTCTTCATGAATGAACATCTGATAAAAAGAAATGCGGACATCGCCAGGAAAGCATGTTACTTGAAGAAACAGGGAAAAATTCAGAATACATGCACCACCAACTGTAAAGTATTCATTAAACTCAATGTAACACCGGAACAAGCCAAAGTGTTGGTCATCAGAAATATGGAAGAGCTGGACAAATAATGAGGTTCAACTTACACTGGAGGTATGAATACACATGTGACGTGACTGTAGAAAAGCCTGTGTTAGGGTGAACTACATTACCCAGCAGTCTCTGGGCAGTGATGGGATTCATGGGATTTCGGAGCTGGATGGTGTTCGTTCGTTCCTGGGCTGGCGATTGAGGAGAGAGCTGCTGGGAAGGGAAGCAAATAGCCCATCCTGTATTTGTTGGGGATGGTGTGCGTCAATTAAAAGTGAGTTAATGTTCCATGCTCAAGAAGTTTACCCTGCTACTTGTGTGTATTGGGTTTAGTGGCCGTTAGCATATGTGCTAGTTAGCGATAGCTATGACAGCCCAGTTATTTGATTGTTTTGGGGCTTGTTCCTGCTTTGTCTGGTCCACCTGCCAATTGATGTGAATTTGTACACTGTAACAGCGCTGCATTACGTAGTGGCTAAGTAGGGGGCTGACTGTTTACTAGGTGCATCATCATAAGTGGGTCGTCTCTTGTGTTGGAGTGCCCTCTTGTGGCGCCTTTTGGGTAGTGCCTCGGTAAATGTGAAACCGTAAGTGATATCAGACTGATTTGTGGTGGAGGGATTTGTTACCAGTTTTCTTAATCTTTGATCCGTATTCATGCCTGTTCTATTATTGTTCTGTTTCCTATGCCCTGTTCTTAATCATAGAAACCACACCATATCACCCCTCCACATCCTCCTACTGTATACCATACCTCCCTGTACCATCCATCTGACCGCCAATAAACTCCACCTGTGGCAATCTAATCCCTGGATGTCAGCCTCTCCTTCTGACCGAGGATAGTTACTATTGCAGCACTCCCCAGCATTAAACTGACGTACACCATTCTGTACAAAGTGGTCCTTCGAGCCGGATCCGCTGCACTTGCATGACATGGTTGCCTCCAGAGATCAGGATGATGCACGAAGTCCCCGTCCTAGCAGGATCCATCGAATCCCTGGACATCTGGAGGACTATGAGTTGTCCTACCATACCCGTGGGCCAAGGCTGTCACCCAATCCAACAGAGGAGGTTATGATGGCACCGTCAGACTCCCACTACACAAGGAGGCCGGATGTGGAGGAGATAAGATGGCGAAGAATGGAGGATTGTCTGAGTAATATCCAGCATCAGATGCGATCTCTGCAAGTGACTGTAGCAGAGTCCCGCGACCTTAACAAACGGGTGCAGCGACTTGAGCAGCTCACCTCTCCGATACCAAAGGGGACATTAATGGAGGTGGAACCAATGGCTTCAGCTGTCCCCACACCAAATCCTACAGAGAGGGAGCCCAAATCTATTCAGGAAGGGGAGAGAATTACAGAGCCCGTCCGTGTGATGTCAGCTCCTTTAGGCCCAGTCCCTGGCACTTCCACCGCACACGTTTGGCCACCCACAGTGCTCTCGATGGATAGATCAGCGTCTGCCCCGAGATTCACTTCACCATGCCCTGACTATCTTCTCAGACCGGTGCATCCAGCGACTCCTGCTTCACCTGCTGTAGCCAGCGCTGTAGCTACACAGGCAGTACAGATGTCTGGGCCTCCCGGGCCATCGCAGACACCTCAACCAGACCCTCCCTCATTGGCTCGGCCGGCCACTATGCAACCTTCTATTGCAAAGGAGGACTTCACTCTGGGGTTCCAGCCATGGATCCCACCACTTCGCCCTCAGCCTCAACAGCCTCGACATGCTTCATTCCAACCTGTGCCACCTGCACAGGAGCTTAGACCTCAGCCAGGTATGCCCCCAGCAGCAAACCACGCGGGTTCAGAACCCAGTATGTTGGAAATGGTGATTGCATCTTCCTATGGCCTCCCTAAGCCCAAGCTCACTGTTTTCAGTTCTGGGAAGGAGAGTGACTTTGCCTTACTGAAGAAAGGACTGGATAGTGTTCTTGGGCCTCACAAGCACTTGTCCGAGGATTACAAGTATCAGATCTTGCTAGATCACTTGAAGTTCCCAAGTGCATTCCAAGTGGCTAAACGCTACATCCATGACCCAACTCCATATACTAGTGCAATGAGGGCTCTTGAGCAGAAGTACGGCCAGCCAAGACAACTGGTACAGAGTGAACTCAGCGCCATCCTGTGCACACCACACATAAAACCAGGTGACTCACAAGCCTTTGAAGCTTTCTCCCTGTCAGTTGCCAGTCTAGTGGGGATGCTTACCACGATGGACGGGGTGGCAGAGAGTGAACTCCACTGTGGATCCCACGTAGACCGATTACTCACCAAACTCCCTCTGAGTTATCGGGATAACTTTGCAGAGTACTGCCTTAACCGAGGGATCCTGTGGCCTGGATCAAATCGCACTTATACCCTCTACGATCTAGCCGAGTGGTTGGAGCGCAAGACCCAAGCAATGCAGGTCTCCCGACGGGCCACGGAGCTGTATGCCTCAGAGAAGCCCTGGTTGGAGGGGAAAGTCAGTAGGCACTTGGAAACAAAACCCAAACCCAAGTTGGCCTCTGTGTATTATGGACCTGAAACCACGGCCACCAAACCACCTGCTGTGGCCCATCCAGGTCCCAAGAATGTGGCAATGCAGAAGAAAAGAGAACGTTTCAAGCCTTACTGCCCTTTCTGTGAAGGGACAGAGCATTACTTGAGTGGATGTAATGAGTTCTCCCGGCTGGATGTGGCTGCGGTTGTGGACTGGATCAGAGACAAGAATAAATGTTGGAGGTGTGGCAGGAACCATTCTGCTGACAACTGCACGCTCAGGAAACCCTGCAGCACCTGTGGTGAGCAACACCTCCTTGTATTACATGGCCTCGCCAAGGCTAAAGAGCAGAACCCCAGTATCCTGACCATGTGCACAGCATCCAGTGTCATCTATGTTGACCATTCCAGTCACTCTGGGAGAGTGATGTTGAAGGTGGTAAGAGTTCAACTCCACAATGGGAAAAAAACCATGGACACCTATGCTGTGCTGGATGATGGTTCAGAGAGAACCATAATATTGCCTGCTGCTGTGAAGTTCCTCGGCCTAGCCCCAACAGACGAGGTTCTGGCCCTCCGAACCATCAGGCAGGATGTCCTGCAGCTGCATGGGGGAAGCATATCATTGGAGGTGTCCACTAAAGCTAAGCCGAAGGTGAGGCATCAAATACTAAATGCATTCACAGCAGAACAACTGTCTCTGGCAGAGCAATCTTGCCCGGTGGAAACACTCAAAAGGAAGTACAGTCACCTGCAACGACTTCCCCTCACAGGTTTCAGCAAGGTGAAACCTATGATCCTGATTGGATCAGATCACCCGCACCTTATCACTCCGGTATGCCCAGTGATTCGTGGACCACCTGGAGGGCCAGTAGCAGTCTGCACGGAGCTGGGGTGGGCGCTGCAGGGACCCGCCAAGAGTCTTCCACATCCAGCGGCTGGACAGGCATGCTTGCACTCATCATTCATCCCACAGACATCAGAGCTCTCCAAAGATGTTGAGAGGCTATGGCAGCTTGACGTCCTCCCTTTTAGGAATGAAAAGGAGGTTACCAGGTCCAAGGAGGACCAGCAGGCAATCGACATTCTTGAATCCAGGACAGTCCGAGTACAGGTAGAGGGAGTCCACCGATATGCTACTCCCTTGCTGCGCTGCACAGGGTTTCCTCAGGTGAAGGCACCTGAAGGGGCTGTCATGGCTCTTCTGAGAGCCAATGAGCGTCGGCTACGCAAGGACCCCAGCAGAGCACAGACATACAACGAAGAGATCAAAAAGCTGGAGAAGGCAGGCTATGTGGTAAAGCTGACTCCGGAGGAGGTGCATGGTTCCACTGAATCCTGGTACATTCCACACCATCTTGTGCATCACAACAACAAAGCCCGCCTAGTCTTCAACTGCTCCTTCCTGTACCAGCAAACTGCCCTTAATGACCTCCTGCTGCCAGGCCCCACGCTTAGCCCCTCACTCCTTGGTGTGTTAATCCGATTCCGCCAGCATGCTGTGGCCATAAGCGGTGACATAAAGGCCATGTTTCATCAGGTGCGCCTGCTTCCCGAAGATCAGCCTCTGCTTCGCTTTCTGTGGAGGGATGGACAGCCGGAGCGCCCACCTGATGTGTATGAATGGCGAGTGTTACCATTTGGTACAACCTGCAGCCCCTGCTGTGCCACTTACGCTTTACAGCGGCATGTGCGAGACCACCGTGAGGGGAATGAGGATGTGTATGAGTCCGTCCATACAGCTTTTTATGTCGACAATTGTCTGCAGTCTCTTCCGACTCCCTGCCAGGCTAAACAGCTACCGGACCAAATGAGACAGCTACTGGCCAGGGGAGGATTTGAGATACGGCAGTGGGCTAGTAATGTGCCAGAGGTGGTGTCCCACCTGCCTACTGCTGCCCGTTCTGACAGCTGTGAGCTCTGGCTGACCTTTAACCAAGCTGATCCACCAGAGTCGATGCTTGGGTTACGTTGGCACTGCCCCACCGATACCTTGGGGTACAAGCATCGCCCAGTCTCCTACGCAACACCAACTCTTCGCAATGTGTACAAGGTGCTTGCCAGCCAGTATGACCCTGAGAGGGAAGATTCTTGTACAATCGATGTGGCAGAAGGAGATGGGCTGGGATGAACCTATCACCGGTGTCCTTCGTGCCACCTGGGCAGAATGGGAAAAGGAGCTGCCGTACCTGCAGAACATTACCTTACCGAGGTGTTATGTGCCACCTGCTACAGACTCTCCGAGTTGCACCTTTGAGCTGCACGTGTTCTGTGATGCCTCCGAGAAAGCGTATGGATCTGTAGCTTATCTGAGGACCACAGATTGCCACGGACATGCCAGCACTTCATTCCTGTTGGCCAGATCCCGAGTCGCTCCTCGGAAGAGATTGTCCATGCCTCGGCTCGAGCTCAGTGCTGCTCTCACTGGAGCGCAGCTTGCCAAGACTCTCCAAACTGAGCTTACCATACCCCTGCGGAATACCATCTTGTGGACTGACTCTACTACCGTGCTGAGTTGGTTGCAGTCAGATTCCTGCCGGTACAAGGTCTTTGTCGGGACTCGAATTGCTGAAATCCAGGAGCTCACCAGTTCTCATCAGTGGAGGTATGTCACGTCAGCAGAAAACCCGGCTGATGACATCACCAGGGGGAAGGAACTCTGTAGTCTTTCGGCAGACAGCCGTTGGGCGCAGGGCCCCGAGTTCTTGCAACAAAGTTCGGCACACTGGCCCTCCCAACCTACTGGTAGGGCTGAGACTACAGATGAGCTGCGCAAGGGGATGTTATGTGGGCTTGTCACAGTGGCCCAGACTCCTACTCCAGACCCTGGAAACTTCACATCTTGGGAGGAGCTTGTGGAAGCTACTTACTATGCACGCCATGGGGCGGCTTCTCCTCCAATGACCGCCCCTGATCGTGTGGAGGCCGAGATAGCCATTTTGAAGTCAGCTCAGTATGACAGTTTTCCGGAGGAGGTGGTAACTCTGATGAAGGGACGGACTCTGGCCCTGAATAGTCGACTTTGTTCGCTCTGCCCTGAGTACGATCAGGTTACTGGCCTGATAAGGGTTGGAGGACGCCTGAGACGTGCCGAAGGTCTGGACTTAGACACCATACACCCTATTGTGCTACCTCCCGAACACCCGGTAACTAAGCTCCTTGTCCAACACTTTGACACGATTCTGTTGCACCCTGGTCCAGAGCGCATCTTTGCAGAGATACGGCGCGCTTATTGGATCATTAGAGGGCGACAAGTAATCCGGAGACATCAAAGACAATGTGCAGAGTGCCAGAAATGGCGGGGGAGGCCTGCTCCCACCAAAATGGCTGATTTGCCGGCAGCGAGACTCCGGATGCACAAACCTGCTTTCTGGTCAACGGGAGTTGATTGCTTCGGTCCCTACACCATCAAGATAGGCCGGAGGCATGAGAAGCGCTGGGGCATAATCTTTAAGTGCTTAACCACCCGATGTGTACACCTGGATTTGCTGCCAAGCCTGGACTCAGACGCTTTCCTCATGGCTGTGCGAAGATTCGTCCCGCGACGGGGTACCCCATTCGAGATATGGTCAGATCAGGGCACTAATTTCCGAGGGGGTGCTCGAGAGTTACAGGAAGCTTTCTCTATGATGACGCCCATTCTTCAGGCACAGCTGGAAAGGAGAGGATAACCTTTCATTGTAATCCACTGCATGCCCCCCATTTTGGGGGAGCATGGGAACGGGAGATAAGATCGGTTAAGGGGGCACTCCAGGTCATCCTGAAGAATCAGATTGTGACGGAAGAAGTCCTCTGCACGGCTCTCCTTGAAGTAGAAGGGATCCTTAATGTGAAACCTCTTGGTTACGCATCCTCAGATATTGCTGATCCTGACCCCATTACGCCAAATCTCCTGCTTATGGGGCGGCGGGACGCTTCACTGCCGCAGGTGATTTACGGACCAGGGCATTTTATCACCAGTCGAAGATGGAAACAAAGAAAGGTAATTGCTGACCACTTCTGGAGCCAGTTTATTCGGAGGTACCTCCCAGGTCTTCAGCTCAGACAGAAATGGCGTGATCTGACACCCGACCTCGCTGTAGGTCAGGTTGTCATGATCGTGGACTCGCAACTGCCCCGGGCCATGTGGCCAGTTGGGAAGATTTCAAAGGTGTTTCCCGGAGCAGATGGTGTAGTGCGTTCGGCGGAGGTGCAAGTAAAGGATCATACTTACATACGACCAGTTGTTAAGTTGGTCACCCTGCCTCAGATGCCAGAGGAAGAGACCTCCGCATAGTACAACACAGACTTTTTGTAATGATGTGTATTTGTTGCACAAATACAGGGGCGGCTGTAGAAAAGCCTGTGTTAGGGTGAACTACATTACCCAGCAGTCTCTGGGCAGTGATGGGATTCATGGGATTTCGGAGCTGGATGGTGTTCGTTCGTTCCTGGGCTGGCGATTGAGGAGAGAGCTGCTGGGAAGGGAAGCAAATAGCCCATCCTGTATTTGTTGGGGATGGTGTGCGTCAATTAAAAGTGAGTTAATGTTCCATGCTCAAGAAGTTTACCCTGCTACTTGTGTGTATTGGGTTTAGTGGCCGTTAGCATATGTGCTAGTTAGCGATAGCTATGACAGCCCAGTTATTTGATTGTTTTGGGGCTTGTTCCTGCTTTGTCTGGTCCACCTGCCAATTGATGTGAATTTGTACACTGTAACAGCGCTGCATTACGTAGTGGCTAAGTAGGGGGCTGACTGTTTACTAGGTGCATCATCATAAGTGGGTCGTCTCTTGTGTTGGAGTGCCCTCTTGTGGCGCCTTTTGGGTAGTGCCTCGGTAAATGTGAAACCGTAAGTGATATCAGACTGATTTGTGGTGGAGGGATTTGTTACCAGTTTTCTTAATCTTTGATCCGTATTCATGCCTGTTCTATTATTGTTCTGTTTCCTATGCCCTGTTCTTAATCATAGAAACCACACCATATCACCCCTCCACATCCTCCTACTGTATGCCATACCTCCCTGTACCATCCATCTGACCGCCAATAAACTCCACCTGTGGCAATCTAATCCCTGGATGTCAGCCTCTCCTTCTGACCGAGGATAGTTACTATTGCAGCACTCCCCAGCATTAAACTGACGTACACCATTCTGTACAGTGACACACAACACAACACATGGCACAGTCTAAAAGAACTTCATCTGCATCCGGCAACAATATCACTATAACTCATTGGAATTCTGTTTATGATAATCTGGAAATAAAATCAATGACATATGTAAGCGGGAATACATGAAAACCACAAGACACACCATACAAGCTAGTTTTTTGGCACTTTTTACAAAGATTACATTAATTTAAACATAAACATACGCAGATGCCCAAACCCTAACAACACAAACACTACAAAAATGTATATTAGTACCACCAGATTTTCATATAATTGCATTTAAAAGTGTACTAAAAATTCTCCTGTATGACTGGAAATGAATCCTGGGATATGGTGGGCCACGAAGGATACACCCGACCCATCTTTCAAATCTGGGGAAAAGTAGGACGCATTTGTTGCCACATTTGGAGGATGAATTTGGAAAGCCTTCATCACGTCGCTGTGACATAATTGCCTACAAATACTGCATTGAAGCATCATTCCCCTGAATTTGGACACAGCCCTCCTCTCCTGGAGCAGCTCACTTTGCTCCGCCCCCTTTTTCTCCATCATCATCTTTTTTGACGGTTGGCAAACAAGGATGTGGTGCTTTGCTGTCACCAACCATCTGGCTTGGAGTGTGGATCAGAATCTGAGCTTATCAAATAATCAAAAATGTTAAAAAACCAAACAAAAAGTTAATAAATTCCCCTCTCGCTCCTGCAGGTGGTCTATCCTTCAATCTCAGGTCCTCTACCAGAGGCCTGGGAGCTTGAGGGTCCTGCACATCCTAGCTGTTCCTAGGACTGCGCTCCTTGGGCATAGATCTCCGATGTTGTTCCTCAGATTTGCTGGAGCCAAATCTACTGATGCCACAGTAGATTTCACATTACACGAAAAGAATAACGGGGATAGAGCATTTAATTTAAACTCGCATAAAGTACAGACTTTGATCAGTATTATAATTATGTACAAATATATACAGATGCATCAAAGAATACAGCCAGTCATTTGTGGTCCCTGAAAGGATCAATGATGGACAGTTTACAGTGTAGCCACTGTGAGTACAAGAAAACAATTATTACAATATAATGTGTTAAATTTGCTTAGATGAGAGTGTCCACCAGTAGATCACAGCAATAGGGAAGGATTTGTCTGTGTGTTTTAGTTTGGCTTAGCTATAGGCCTGAGGATGTGTGTAATTTTGTAGAGGGAAAGGAATTTATTGACACTGGGGTTTTGCCTGTCATAAAAGGAGACTGGAAGCTACAGTGGGGGATGCGGATGCTGATGCTTTAACCTGAATCTAATAAACGGTCGTAAGTGTTATAAACTTAGAAGTAGGTTTGCAGGAGACTCTCCACCTTATCTGTAAATGTAAGACAACAAGAGACCAATGGCCCAGTGGATGCAGAGTGGGGGTCTCAATGTTTGTAATATGTTAACTGTGTTTTGTGTGTTGTCTAAAGGAATTTGGTGTAGCTTGGTTGAGGAGATTACTTTTATGACTGGCAGGAAGTCATAGATACAGACACACACACAGTGCTTTGACTGTTACGACGCACCCACACCTACACGGACACTCACTCACGTGCACTCACACATACACACAGGTACGTGCATACAGTCACTCACGTGCACTCACATAGACATACCGGTACGCACGTGCTCGTGCATACACACACAGACACAGAGTTTGCAGCACACCATGGGGGTTTTATGATGGGGTCACTTCTATAAAGCTGACTGTAACAAACAAAGGAGTGCAAGATCTGCAGAGGGACACCGGCCTTGCATGTCTTCCCTTCTAGAAGATGCATGCTTAACTGAAGATGAATAAAGGTTTTGTGAAATGACTACTGAGTCCGGTGCCGTCTCTGGATGCCTCGAGGACTAAAGAAGAACCAGGGTGAAACTGTTTCATAACACCACACAGAAAGTAGAGCAGACGTACTAACAGAGGTTCAGCAAACATTTTATTATGTTTATGTATGTGATATTATTTCTGTACAAGCAGGATGGGCATGGTTTCAGAGTGTTTGAACAGTCATTAATTATTTTTCAGAATATTCTGTCTTTTCCACGACTGCATTTCACTCACTGCCTCTGTTTGTATCTCTGTCACTGCAGGACCAACATGGAGCGAGAAGTCAGCGCTCTCAGGAGGCCGACAAACCTCGCAGACGAAAGGGAGAGAAAACATACACCTGTGACGAGTGTGGGAAGGATTTTACTGGGAAGACTTCACTAAAATGTCATCAGGTCATCCACACTGGAGAGAAAGCGTTCAGCTGTGACTTGTGTGGAAAGTCTTTTGCCCTAAAGCGTTCCCTAAAAAGACACCAACTCATCCACAGTGGAGTTAAAGCGTACAGCTGTGATCAGTGTGGCAGAGCTTTTAGTCGCAGTTGCCACTTACAGAGTCATCTAGTTACCCACTCTGGAATTAAGGCATACAGCTGTGACATTTGTGGAAAAAGTTTCAGCCTGAAACAGAGCCGAAATACACACCTACGCATTCACACCGGACATGATGTGTACTGCTGTGATCAGTGTGGCAAACACTTTACAACATACGCAAACTTACAACGCCATATGTTTACCCACACTGAGGAACGACCTTATAAATGTGACTTGTGTGAGAAGACTTTTAAAGCTCCACCTCACCTGAGACGACACCAACAGATCCACACCAGAAAGAGACTCTACAAGTGCAGTTACTTTGAGGTATGTAGTTTTATTTGTATCTTGTCATTTTAGCCTGACTTTTTGGAAAAACTCTGCTCATTAAACTGTGTTAGCGTGTTAGCAATTCTACTGCATGGAAAAGCAGCTCTGAGTGATTATTCAGATTTTTATTTCAGTTATGATTTTTTTTTACACGATCATGAAAAACGAAAAGTGCTGAAAATTGATATGATGGTGTTATTTAATGTTCAGGCAGTTTCCTGGTATATCATGATATTGTTATTATTTCAGCATAAATGGCCTTTTGTTTACAGCGGCTCATTCCTCTGTCAGGGGTACATAGAATAAAATAAAATACAAATGAAATTATGTACAAAACTAATTCAGTAATCTTCTCTTATGGTTAACAAATTTTTTTCATTACGCAATGTTATTGTCGTATTCTAGCTGTAGTATCATTGCTTATTTATAAGTTTAGTACTTTTAGTTTTAAAAATACTCATTTAATATTATAATTGCAGTGTCATGGGGGTGGTAGTGTTATTCTTCTGTCTCAGTCAGCTGAGTGTTATAACTGCACAGTTACAGTGTTATTAATGCAGTATAATCAGAATACTTTATTGAATCCTAGGGGAAATTATGTTGGTTACAGTGCTCCAGTACAAACAGTAACAATAACAGACAACACAAGAAGTAAGTAATAGCACTGTATATACATATATATAAGTCAGCTACTAATAAATATCTGAATAAGAAAGAAGAGCATGTGCAAAAAAGGTGTAGCAATAGCAGTATACAGTGTGTTAGGTGGAGGAGTTGTACAGGGAGATGGCCTCAGGCAGGAATGATTTCCTGTGTTGTTCAATGGTGCTTTTTAGTAATCTCAGTCTCTCAGTGAACGTTCTCCTGTGGCTAGCCAGCATGTCATGGAGTGGGTGGTAGGAATTATCCAACATTGTCTTTATCCTGGATAACATTCACCTCTCCGACACCACCCTAAGGGAGTCCAGCTCCATCCCCACAACATTGCTGGCCTTGCTGCAACTGTAACAGGCTCCATGCTGGTTGGCGCATGCACACTATTTTTTTTTTTTTTGTAGATTCAGATTCAGACAATTCAGATTTGTAGATAATTTGTAGATTCAAGCTGCTTTTCATATTTTTGGCCAATTACGTCACCGCCACGCGACGACGGCTGTCCCAATTTGAAGTATACTTCAAATGCATACTCCAAGTGCGCCGTCGATTTCCCCAAATATCAAGCGTGGTCCGGTGCACGCTTCGTGGTCCCATATATCCCACAATTCATAGTGCGGCGGTGGGTGTGGATAATTTTGGCGCAAAATACGGCAGAAGGGAGCGGCCGAAGAGTGAACTGTCAAAAGTAAGTACTGAATATGATGTCACCTATTTATGTGCAAATGTTTAATAACGAAGAACATTAAAACATTCCTGTTGGCCACATGTCGGCAAAGTTATGTGACATTAGTGATGTTTGTACTTTCAGCATTAACTTGGTTTTAAAACCAAGTTAACGCCTTTGGAGCAGAGGATCGCAAGTTCGATTCCTGCCTGGGGCGTCTGTATCCAGTAAGGGTCCTAAGGCTAGACTACCGCAGACATAAGCGAGACAGATAAATATGAAGGCATGCCGGCTCGGACGTCGCCTGGATCAACAAGGTCCGCGTCAGGTGTTGAGGAACCAGGGCACCCTGACGACAAGTGGGCTACTGGAACAAGAAGGCATCGGTGGGCAAGAGACGAAAACAGGGCGTTGTTGGAATGCTACTACACAAGTAACCCTGGCGGAAGGGGCTACATGAATAGGATGAGGGACCTATGGATTCTTCGATATCATCCACAATGACGGCAAAACAACTAGTAGCTCAGTGTTCCAACATTTGAAAGAAGGGACTGCTCTCACAGCTAGAGATTGACGAGGTACAACATAAATGCTACGGCAAGGAGGAGTCAGGACGCCAGGTCAGGGGGGAGATATCATCACCCCCACCCGAGATTGGGTACATAGCCCCAAGTGCGATAGGAGAAGGATCGTTGAGTGCAAGAGGAACTGACCTGAAAGATAGAAGCTTGAAACCTGGATCCCCCGTAGCCGGTTACCAAAGTACCTGGGGATCCCGCAGGCGAATGGGAACCATGAAGAGGCCGCTAGAAAAGCTGCAACCACCAGGTACCTGCAGAGTCAGCTGAACGGTAAGAACAAGATCCGGGCTATCAACACCTACGCCCTGCCCGTGATCAGGTACCCTGCTGGGGTAATAGGCTGGCCAAAGGAGGAGATAGAAGCCACTGACATAAAGATAAGAAAGCTCCTTATGGAGGGTTTCACCCCAAGCCTCAGCACCCTGAGGCTGTACGCTAAGCAGAAGGTGACTGGTGAGTGTCAGCACCACAGTCCAGGATGAGACAACGAACATCCAAGAATACATTGGGAAGATGGCCCCAACTGACCGAGTGCTCAGTGAATACCTCAGGCGACGAGGAACCATCATGGAAGGACAGGCCCCTGCACGGTATGTACTACCGGCTGATATCCAGAAATCCTACCAGTGGCTGGACAAAGCTGGACTGAAAGACAGCACAGAGGCACTAATCATGGCAGCACAAGAACAAGCTCTGAGTACAAGATCCATAGAGGCTGGGGTCTATCACACCAGGCAAGACAAATACAGATACAGACGGACAAAATGGTGGTGGCTAACCAACCGGACATAGTGGTGGTAGACAAACAGGAGAAGACGGCCGTAGTGATCGATGTAGCGGTTCCGAATGACAGCAATATCAGGAAGAAGGAACACGAGAAGCTGGAGAAATACCAAGGGCTCAGAGAAGAGCTCGAGAGGATGTGGAGGGTGAAGGTAACGGTGGTCCCCGTGGTAATCGGAGCACTAGGTGCGGTGACTCCCAAGCTAGGCGAGTGGCTCCAGCAGATCCCGGGAACAACATCGGAGATCTCTGTCCAGAAGAGCGCAGTCCTGGGAACAGCTAAGATACTGCGCAGGACCCTCAAGCTCCCAGGCCTCTGGTAGAGGACCCGAGCACATATATATGTATATATATATATATATATATATATGTA